>NW_026735847.1:0-98000 GCF_949786415.1 Peromyscus eremicus
TCCTAAATGGAGTTGAATCACATGCAGTTTCTGGTCCTACGAGCAAGAGTTGTTTTCTGGTAAGGAAAGACACTATTGCGCTCCCATTGCCATACACAGTGCAAATAGCACTCGCGTCTGTTCACAGCAAGTACAGTGTATCGGACTGAAGAGGAGCTACTGTTCTTGTCAGTTTCCTAAGCAGAGTTGAACTAGATATGGCCCGTGTGTGTAGGAAGCACATTTCTTATGTTCTGAGTAAGCTCACTCTTCTAGCCCTATAGGAAACACAGTAGAGTAGAAGAGTGCTCTTTTCTCAAAAGCAGAGTGTGTTTCTTGTAAAGTGAGCTAGAGTTTGTTTCCCAGTCCTAAATGGAGTTGAATCACATGCAGTTTCTGGTCCTATGAGCAAGAGTTGTTTTTTGGTAAGAAGAGTCACTATTGCGCTGCCATTGCCATACACAGGACAAATAGCAGTGGTGTCTGTTCCCAGCAAGTACAGTGTATTGGACTGAAGAGGATCTACTCTTCTTGTCAGGTTCCTAAGCATACTTGAACTAGATATGGCCGTGTGTGTAGGAAGCACATTTCTTTTGTTCTGAGCAAGCTCACTGTTCTGGCCCAATAGAAACACAGTAGAATAGAAGAGTGCTCTTTTCTCAAAAGCAGAGTGTGTTTCTTGTAATGTGAGGTAGCGTTTGTTTCCCAGTCCTAAATGGAGTTGAATCACATGCAGTTTCTAGTCCTACGTGCAAGAGTTGTTTTATGGTAAGAATAGTCACTATTGCGCTCCCATTGCCATACACAGTGCAAATAGCACTCTCGTCTGTTCCCAGCAAGTACAGTGTATCGGACTGAAGAGGAGCTACTGTTCTTGTCAGTTTCCTAAGCAGAGTTGAACATGATATGGCCCGTGTGTGTAGGAAGCACAGTTCTTATGTTCTGAGCAAGCTCACTGTTCTGGCCCTATAGGAAAAACAGTAGAGTAGAAGCGTGCTCTTTTGTCAAAAGCAGGGTGTGTTTTTGTAAGGCGAGCTAGCGTTTGTTTCCTAGTTAAATGGAGTTGAATCACATGCAGTTTCTGGTCCTACGAACAAGAGTTGTTTTCTGGTAAGGAAAGTCACTATTGCGCTCCCATTGCCCTACACAAGGCAAATAGCACTCGCGTCTTTTCCCAGCAAGTACAGTGTATTGGACTGAATAGGAGCTACTGTTCTTGTCAGTTTCCTAAGCAGAGTTGAACTAGATATGGTCCGTGTGTGTAGGAAGCACAGTTCTTTTCTTCTGAGCAAGCTCACTGTTTGGACACCATAGCAAACACAGTAGAGTAGAAGAGTGCTTTTTTCTCTAAAGCAGAGTGTGTTTCTTGTAAGGAGAGCTAGCGTTTGTTTCCCAGTCCTAAATGGAGTTGAATCACATGCAGTTTCTGGTGCAACGAGCAAGAGTTGTTTTCTGGTAAGTAAAGTCACTATTGTGCTCCCATTGCCATACACAGTGCAAATCGCACATGCGTCTGTTCGCAGCAAGTACAGTGTTTCGGACTGAAGAGGAGCTACTGTTCTTGTCAGTTTCCTAAGCAGAGTTGAACTAGTTATGGCCCGTGTGTAGGAAGCACAGTTCTTTTGTTCTGACCATGCTCACTGTTCTGGCCATATAGGAAACACAGTAGAGTAGAAGAGTGCTCTTTTCTCTAAAGCAGAGTGTGTTTCTTGTAAGGCGAGCTAGCATTTGTTTCCCAGTCCTAAATGGAGTTGAATCACATGCAGTTTCTAGTCCTACGTGCAAGAGTTGTTTTATGGTAAGAAGAGTCACTATTGCGCTCCCCTTGCCATACACAGTGCAAATAGCACTCGCGTCTGTTCCCAGCAAGTACAATGTATCGGACTGAAGAGGAGCTACTGTTCTTGTCAGTTTCCTAAGCAGAGTTGAACTAGATATGGCCCGTGTGTAGGAAGCACAGTTCTTTTGTTCTGAGCAAGCTCACTGTTCTGGCCCTATAGGAAACCCAGTAGAGTAGAAGAGTGCTCTTTTCTCTAAAGCAGAGTGTGTTTCTTGTAAAGTGAGCTAGCGTTTGTTTCCCAGTCCTAAATGGAGTTGAATCACATGCAGTTTCTGGTCCTACGAGCAAGAGTTGTTTTATGGTAAGAAGAGTCACTATTGCGCTGCCATTGCCAAACACAGGACAAATAGCAGTGGTGTCTGTTCCCAGCAAGTACAGTGTATTGGACTGAAGAGGATCTACTGTTCTTGTCAGGTACCTAAGCATACTTGAACTAGATATGGCCGTGTGTGTAGGAAGCACATTTCTTTTGTTCTGAGCAATCTCACTGTTCTGGCCCAATAGGAAACACAGTAGAGTAGAAGAGTGCTCTTTTCTCAAAAGCAGAGTGTGTTTCTTGTAATGTGAGCTAGATTTTGTTTCTAAGTCCTAAATGGAGTTGAATCACATGCAGTTTCTGGTCCTACGAGCAAGAGTTGTTTTCTGGTAAGACAAGTCACTATTGGGCTCCAATTGCCATACACAGTGCAAATAGCACTTGCGTCTGTTCCCCGCAAGTAAAGTGTATTGGACTGAAGAGGATCTATTGTTCTTGTCATTTTCTAAGCAGAGTTGAACTAGAAATGGTCCGTGTGTGTAGGAAGCACAGTTTTTTTGTTCTGAGCAAGCTCACTGTTTGGACCCCATAGTAAACACAGTAGAGTAGAAAAGTGCTCTTTTCTCTAAAGCAGATTGTGTTTCTTTTAAGGCGAGCTAGCATTTGATTCCCAGTCCTAAATGGAGTGGAATCACATGCAGTTTCTGGTCCTACGAGCAAGAGTTGTTTTCTGGTAAGGAAAGTCACTATTGTGCTCCCATTGCCATACACAGTGCAAATAGCACTCGCGTCTGTTCCCAGCAAGTACAGTGTACCGGACTGAAGAGGAGCTACTGTTCTTGTCAGTTTCCTAAGCAGAGTTGAACTAGATATGGCCCGTGTGTAGGAAGCACAGTTCTTTTGTTCTGAGCAAGCTCACTGTTCGGACCCTATAGGAAACACTGTAGAGTAGAAGAGTGCTCTTTTCTCAAAAGCATAGTGTGTTTCTTGTAAGGCGAGCTAGTGTTTGTTTCCCAGTCCTAAATGGAGTTGAATCACATGCAGTTTCTGGTCCTAGGAGCAAGAGTTTTTTTCTGGTGAAAAAAGACACTATTGCGCTCCCATTGCCATACACAGTGCAAATAGCACTCGCGTCTGTTCACAGCAAGTACAGTGTATCGGACTGAAGAGGAGCTACTGTTCTTGTCAGTTTCCTAAGAAGAGTTGAACTAGATATGGCCCGTGTGTGTAGGAAGCACATTTCTTATGTTCTGAGCAAGCTCACTCTTCTAGCCCTATAGGAAACACAGTAGAGTAGAAGAGTGCTCTTTTCTCAAAACCACAGTGTGTTTCTTGTAAAGTGAGCTAGAGTTTTTTTCCCAGTCCTACATGGAGTTGAATCACATGCAGTTTCTGGTCCTACGAGCAAGAGTTGTTTTATGGTAAGAAGAGTCACTATTGCGCTGCCATTGCCATACACAGGACAAATAGCAGTGATGTCTGTTCCCAGCAAGTACAGTGTATTGGACTGAAGAGGATCTACTGTTCTTGTCAGGTTCCTAAGCAGACTTGAACTAGATATGGCCGTGTGTGTAGGAAGCAAATTTCTTTTGTTCTGAGCAAGCTCACTGTTCTGGCCCAATAGTAAACACAGTAGAGTAGAAGAGTGCTCTTTTCTCAAAAGCAGAGTGTGTTTCTTGTAAGGCGAGCTAGCGTTTGTTTCCCAGTCCTAAATGGAGTTGAGTCACATGCAGTTTTTTGTCCTACGAGCAAGAGGTGTTTTCTGGTAAGAAGAGTCACTATTGTGCTCCAATTGCCATACACAGTGCAAATAGCACTCGCGTCTGTTCCCCGAAAGTACAGTGTATAGGGCTGAAGAGGAGCTACTGTTCTTCTCAGTTTCCTAAGCAGAGTTGAACTACATATGGTCCTTGTGTGTAGGAAGCACAGTTCTTATGTTCTGAGCAAGCTCACTGTTCGGACCCCATAGGAATCACAGTAGAGTAGAAGAGTGCTCTTTTCTCAAAAGCAGAGTGTGTTTCTTGTAAGGCGAGCTAGCGTTTGTTTCCCAGTCCTAAATGGAGTTGAGTCACATGCAGTTTTTTGTCCTACGAGCAAGAGTTGTTTTCTGGTAAGACGAGTCACTATTGTGCTCCAATTGCCATACACAGTGCAAATAGCACTCGCGTCTGTTCCCCGAAAGTACAGTGTATAGGACTGAAGAGGAGCTACTGTTCTTCTCAGTTTCCTAAGCAGAGTTGAACTAGATATGGCCCGTGTGTAGGAAGCACATTTCTTATGTTCTGAGCAAGCTCACTCTTCTAGCCCTATAGGAAACACAGTAGAGTAGAAGAGTGCTCTTTTCTCAAAAGCACAGTGTGTTTCTTGTAAAGTGAGCTAGAGTTTGTTTCCCAGTCCTACATGGAGTTGAATCACATGCAGTTTCTGGTCCTACGAGCAAGAGTTGTTTTATGGTAAGAAGAGTCACTATTGCGCTGCCATTGCCATACACAGGACAAATAGCAGTGATGTCTGTTCCCAGCAAGTACAGTGTATTGGACTGAAGAGGATCTACTGTTCTTGTCAGGTTCCTAAGCAGACTTGAACTAGATATGGCCGTGTGTGTAGGAAGCAAATTTCTTTTGTTCTGAGCAAGCTCACTGTTCTGGCCCAATAGTAAACACAGTAGAGTAGAAGAGTGCTCTTTTCTCAAAAGCAGAGTGTGTTTCTTGTAAGGCGAGCTAGCGTTTGTTTCCCAGTCCTAAATGGAGTTGAGTCACATGCAGTTTTTTGTCCTACGAGCAAGAGGTGTTTTCTGGTAAGAAGAGTCACTATTGTGCTCCAATTGCCATACACAGTGCAAATAGCACTCGCGTCTGTTCCCTGAAAGTACAGTGTATAGGGCTGAAGAGGAGCTACTGTTCTTCTCAGTTTCCTAAGCAGAGTTGAACTACATATGGTCCTTGTGTGTAGGAAGCACAGTTCTTATGTTCTGAGCAAGCTCACTGTTCGGACCCCATAGGAAGCACAGTAGAGTAGAAGAGTGCTCTTTTCTCAAAAGCAGAGTGTGTTTCTTGTAAGGCGAGCTAGCGTTTGTTTCCCAGTCCTAAATGGAGTTGAGTCACATGCAGTTTTTTGTCCTACGAGCAAGAGTTGTTTTCTGGTAAGACGAGTCACTATTGTGCTCCAATTGCCATACACAGTGCAAATAGCACTCGCGTCTGTTCCCCGAAAGTACAGTGTATAGGACTGAAGAGGAGCTACTGTTCTTCTCAGTTTCCTAAGCAGAGTTGAACTAGATATGGCCCGTGTGTAGGAAGCACAGTTCTTTTGTTCTGAGCAAGCTCACTGTTCTGGACCTATAGGAAACCCAGTAGAGTAGAAGAGTGCTCTTTTCTCTAAAGCAGAGTGTGTTTCTTGTAAGGAGAGCTAGCGTTTGTTTCCCAGTCCTAAATGGAGTTGAATCACATGCAGTTTCTGGTGCTACGAGCAAGAGTTGTTTTCTGGTAAGAAGAGTCACTATTGCGCTGCCATTGCCATACACAGGACAAATAGCACTGGCGTCTGTTCCCAGCAAGTACAGTGTATTGGACTGAAGAGGAGCTACTGTTCTTGTCAGTTTCCTAAGCAGAATTGAACTAGATATGGCCCTGTGTGTAGGATGCACAGTTCTTTTGTTCTGAGCAAGCTCACTGTTCGGACCCTATAGGAAACACAGTAGAGTAGAAGAGTGCTCTTTTCTCAAAAGCATAGTGTGTTTCTTGTAAGGCGAGCTAGCGTTTGTTTCCCAGTCCTCAATGGAGTTGAATCACATGCAGTTTCTGGTCCTAGGAGCAAGAGTTTTTTTCTGGTAAGGAAAGACACTATTGCGCTCCCATTGCCATACACAGTGCAAATAGCACTCGCGTGTGTTCACAGCAAGTACAGTGTATTGGACTGAAGAGGAGCTACTGTTCTTGTCAGTTTCCTAAGCAGAGTTGAACTAGATATGGCCCGTGTGTGTAGGAAGCACATTTCTTATGTTCTGAGCAAGCTCACTCTTCTAGCCCTATAGGAAACACAGTAGAGTAGAAGAGTGCTCTTTTCTCAAAAGCAGAGTGTGTTTCTTGTAAAGTGAGCTAGCGTTTGTTTCCCAGTCCTAAATGGAGTTGAATCACATGCAGTTTCTGGTCCTACGAGCAAGAGTTGTTTTATGGTAAGAAGAGTCACTATTGCGCTGCCATTGCCAAACACAGGACAAATAGCAGTGGTGTCTGTTCCCAGCAAGTACAGTGTATTGGACTGAAGAGGATCTACTGTTCTTGTCAGGTACCTAAGCATACTTGAACTAGATATGGCCGTGTGTGTAGGAAGCACATTTCTTTTGTTCTGAGCAATCTCACTGTTCTGGCCCAATAGGAAACACAGTAGAGTAGAAGAGTGCTCTTTTCTCAAAAGCAGAGTGTGTTTCTTTTAATGTGAGCTAGATTTTGTTTCTAAGTCCTAAATGGAGTTGAATCACATGCAGTTTCTGGTCCTACGAGCAAGAGTTGTTTTCTGGTAAGACAAGTCACTATTGGGCTCCAATTGCCATACACAGTGCAAATAGCACTTGCGTCTGTTCCCCGCAAGTAAAGTGTATTGGACTGAAGAGGATCTATTGTTCTTGTCATTTTCTAAGCAGAGTTGAACTAGAAATGGTCCGTGTGTGTAGGAAGCACAGTTTTTTTGTTCTGAGCAAGCTCACTGTTTGGACCCCATAGTAAACACAGTAGAGTAGAAAAGTGCTCTTTTCTCTAAAGCAGATTGTGTTTCTTTTAAGGCGAGCTAGCATTTGATTCCCAGTCCTAAATGGAGTGGAATCACATGCAGTTTCTGGTCCTACGAGCAAGAGTTGTTTTCTGGTAAGGAAAGTCACTATTGTGCTCCCATTGCCATACACAGTGCAAATAGCACTCGCGTCTGTTCCCAGCAAGTACAGTGTACCGGACTGAAGAGGAGCTACTGTTCTTGTCAGTTTCCTAAGCAGAGTTGAACTAGATATGGCCCGTGTGTAGGAAGCACAGTTCTTTTGTTCTGAGCAAGCTCACTGTTCGGACCCTATAGGAAACACTGTAGAGTAGAAGAGTGCTCTTTTCTCAAAAGCATAGTGTGTTTCTTGTAAGGCGAGCTAGTGTTTGTTTCCCAGTCCTAAATGGAGTTGAATCACATGCAGTTTCTGGTCCTAGGAGCAAGAGTTTTTTTCTGGTGAAAAAAGACACTATTGCGCTCCCATTGCCATACACAGTGCAAATAGCACTCGCGTCTGTTCACAGCAAGTACAGTGTATCGGACTGAAGAGGAGCTACTGTTCTTGTCAGTTTCCTAAGAAGAGTTGAACTAGATATGGCCCGTGTGTGTAGGAAGCACATTTCTTATGTTCTGAGCAAGCTCACTCTTCTAGCCCTATAGGAAACACAGTAGAGTAGAAGAGTGCTCTTTTCTCAAAACCACAGTGTGTTTCTTGTAAAGTGAGCTAGAGTTTTTTTCCCAGTCCTACATGGAGTTGAATCACATGCAGTTTCTGGTCCTACGAGCAAGAGTTGTTTTCTGTTATGAAGAGTCACTATTGCGCTGCCATTGCCATACACAGGACAAATAGCAGTGATGTCTGTTCCCAGCAAGTACAGTGTATTGGACTGAAGAGGATCTACTGTTCTTGTCAGGTTCCTAAGCAGACTTGAACTAGATATGGCCGTGTGTGTAGGAAGCAAATTTCTTTTGTTCTGAGCAAGCTCACTGTTCTGGCCCAATAGTAAACACAGTAGAGTAGAAGAGTGCTCTTTTCTCAAAAGCAGAGTGTGTTTCTTGTAAGGCGAGCTAGCGTTTGTTTCCCAGTCCTAAATGGAGTTGAGTCACATGCAGTTTTTTGTCCTACGAGCAAGAGGTGTTTTCTGGTAAGAAGAGTCACTATTGTGCTCCAATTGCCATACACAGTGCAAATAGCACTCGCGTCTGTTCCCCGAAAGTACAGTGTATAGGGCTGAAGAGGAGCTACTGTTCTTCTCAGTTTCCTAAGCAGAGTTGAACTACATATGGTCCTTGTGTGTAGGAAGCACAGTTCTTATGTTCTGAGCAAGCTCACTGTTTGGACCCCATAGGAATCACAGTAGAGTAGAAGAGTGCTCTTTTCTCAAAAGCAGAGTGTGTTTCTTGTAAGGCGAGCTAGCGTTTGTTTCCCAGTCCTAAATGGAGTTGAGTCACATGCAGTTTTTTGTCCTACGAGCAAGAGTTGTTTTCTGGTAAGACGAGTCACTATTGTGCTCCAATTGCCATACACAGTGCAAATAGCACTCGCGTCTGTTCCCCGAAAGTACAGTGTATAGGACTGAAGAGGAGCTACTGTTCTTCTCAGTTTCCTAAGCAGAGTTGAACTAGATATGGCCCGTGTGTAGGAAGCACATTTCTTATGTTCTGAGCAAGCTCACTCTTCTAGCCCTATAGGAAACACAGTAGAGTAGAAGAGTGCTCTTTTCTCAAAAGCACAGTGTGTTTCTTGTAAAGTGAGCTTGAGTTTGTTTCCCAGTCCTACATGGAGTTGAATCACATGCAGTTTCTGGTCCTACGAGCAAGAGTTGTTTTATGGTAAGAAGAGTCACTATTGCGCTGCCATTGCCATACACAGGACAAATAGCAGTGATGTCTGTTCCCAGCAAGTACAGTGTATTGGACTGAAGAGGATCTACTGTTCTTGTCAGGTTCCTAAGCAGACTTGAACTAGATATGGCCGTGTGTGTAGGAAGCAAATTTCTTTTGTTCTGAGCAAGCTCACTGTTCTGGCCCAATAGTAAACACAGTAGAGTAGAAGAGTGCTCTTTTCTCAAAAGCAGAGTGTGTTTCTTGTAAGGCGAGCTAGCGTTTGTTTCCCAGTCCTAAATGGAGTTGAGTCACATGCAGTTTTTTGTCCTACGAGCAAGAGGTGTTTTCTGGTAAGAAGAGTCACTATTGTGCTCCAATTGCCATACACAGTGCAAATAGCACTCGCGTCTGTTCCCCGAAAGTACAGTGTATAGGGCTGAAGAGGAGCTACTGTTCTTCTCAGTTTCCTAAGCAGAGTTGAACTACATATGGTCCTTGTGTGTAGGAAGCACAGTTCTTATGTTCTGAGCAAGCTCACTGTTCGGACCCCATTGGAAGCACAGTAGAGTAGAAGAGTGCTCTTTTCTCAAAAGCAGAGTGTGTTTCTTGTAAGGCGAGCTAGCGTTTGTTTCCCAGTCCTAAATGGAGTTGAGTCACATGCAGTTTTTTGTCCTACGAGCAAGAGTTGTTTTCTGGTAAGACGAGTCACTATTGTGCTCCCATTGCCATACACAGTGCAAATAGCACTCGCGTCTGTTCCCCGAAAGTACAGTGTATAGGACTGAAGAGGAGCTACTGTTCTTCTCAGTTTCCTAAGCAGAGTTGAACTAGATATGGCCCGTGTGTGTAGTAAGCACAGTTCTTTTGTTCTGAGCAAGCTCACTGTTTGGACCCCATAGGAAACACAGTAGAGTAGAAGAGTGCTCTTTTCTCAAAAGCAGAGTGTGTTTCTTGTAAAGCGAGCTAGAGTTTGTTTCCCAGTCCTAAATGGAGTTGAATCACATGCAGTTTCTGGTCCTACGAGCAAGAGTTGTTTTCTGGTAAGAAGAGTCACTATTGCGCTGCCATTGCCATACACAGGACAAATAGCACTGGCGTCTGTTCCCAGCAAGTACAGTGTATTGGACTGAAGAGGATATACTGTTCTTGTCAGGTTCCTAAGCAGACTTGAACTAGATATGGCCGTGTGTGTAGGAAGTACAGTTTTTTTGTTCTGAACAAGCTCACTGTTCGGAACACATAGGAAACACAGTCGAGTAGAAGAGTGCTCTTTTCTCAAAAGCAGAGTGTGTTTCATGTAAGGCGACCTAGCATTTGTTTCCCATTCCTAAGTGGAGTTGAATCACATGCAGTTTCTGGTCCTACGATCAAGAGTTGTTTTCTTGTAAGGAAAGTCACTATTGCGCTCCCCTTGCCGTACACAGTACAAATAGCACTCGCGTCTGTTCCCAGCAAGTACAGTGTATCGGACTGAAGAGGAGCCACTGTTCTTGTTGGTTTCCTAAGCAGAGTTGAACTAGATATGGCCCGTGTGTGTAGGAAGTACAGTTATTTTGTCTGCGCAAACTCACTGTTCGGACCCCGTAGGAAACACAGTAGAGTAGAAGAGTACACTTTTCTCAAAATCAGAGTGTGTTTCATGTATGCGAGCTAGCATTTGTTTCCCAGTCCTAAATGGAGTTGAATCACATGCCGTTTCTGGTCCTACGAGCAAGAGTTGTTTTCTGGTAAGGAAAGTAACTATTGCTCTCCCATTGCCATACACAGTGCAAATAGCCCTCCTGTCTGTTCCCAGCAAGTACAGTGTATTGGACTGCAAAGGAGCTACTGTTCTTCTCAGTTTCCTAAGCAGAGTTGAACTAGATATGGGCCGTGTGTGTAGGAAGTACAGTTATTTTTTTCTGAGCAAGCTCACTGTTCTGGCCCTATAGGAAACACAGAAGAGTAGAAGAGTGCTCTTTTCTCAAAAGCAGAGTGTGTTTCATGTAAGGCGAGCTAGCATTTGTTTCCCAGTCCTAAATGGAGTTGAATCACATGCAGTTTATGGTCCTATGAGCAAGAGTTGTTTACTGGTAAGGAAAGTCACTATTGAGCTCCCCTTGCCATACACAGTGCAAATAGCTCTCGCGTCTGTACCCAGCAAGTACAGTGTATCAACTGAAGAGGAGCTACTGTTCTTGTCAGTTTCCTAAGCAGAGTTGAACTAGATATGGCCCGTGTGTGTAGGAAGCACAGTTCTTATGATCTGAGCAAGTTCACTCTTCTGGCCCTATAGGAAACACAGTAGAGTAGAAGAGTGCTCTTTTCTCAAAAGCAGAGTGTGTTTTTGTAAGGCGAGCTAGCGTTTGTTTCCTAGTCCTAAATGGAGTTGAATCACATGCAGTTTCTGGTCCTACGATCAAGAGTTGTTTTCTGGTAAGGAAAGTCCCTATTGCGCTCCCATTGCCGTACAAAGTACAAATAACACTCGCGTCTGTTCCCAGCAAGTACAGTCTATCAGACTGAAGGGGAGCTACTGTTCTTGTTGGTTTCCTAAGCAGAGTTGAATTAGCTATGGCCCGTGTGTGTAGGAAGCACTGTTATTTTGTTCTGTGCAAACTCACTGTTCGGACCTCATAGGAAACACAGTAGAGTAGAAGAGTACTCTTTTCTCAAAAGCAGAGTGTGTTTCAAGTATGCGAGCTAGCATTTGTTTCCCAGTCCTAAATGGAGTTGAATCACATGCAGTTTCTGGTCCTACGAGCAAGAGTTGTTTTCTGTTAAGGAAAGTCACTATTGCGCTCCCATTGCCATACACAGTGCAAATAGCCCTCCTATCTGTTCCCAGCAAGTACAGTGTATCGGACTGAAGAGGAGCTGCTGTTCTTGTCAGTTTCCTAAGCAGAGTTGAACTAGTTATGGCCCGTGTGTAGGAAGCACAGTTCTTTTGTTCTGAGCAAGCTCACTGTTCTGGCCCTATAGGAAACACAGTAGAGTGGAAGAGTGCTCTTTTCTCTAAAGCAGAGTGTGTTTCTTGTAAGGCGAGCTAGCGTTTTTTTCCCAGTCCTAAATGGAGTTGAATCACATGCAGTTTCTAGTCCTACGAGCAAGAGTTGTATTACGGTAAGAAGAGTCACTATTGCGCTGCCATTGCCATACATAGGACAAATAGCACTGCCGTCTGTTCCCAGCAAGTATAGTGTATTGGACTGAAGAGGATCTACTGTTCTTGTCAGGTTCCTAAGCAGAATTGAACTAGATATGGCCATGTGTGTAGGAAGCACAGTTATTTTGTTCTGAGCAAGCTCACTTTTCGGAACACATAGGAAACACAATAGAGTAGAAGAGTGCTCTTTTCTCAAAAGCAGAGTGTGTTTTTGTAAGGCGAGCTAGCGTTTGTTTCCTAGTCCTAAATGGAGTTGAATCACATGCAGTTTCTGGTCCTACGAGCAAGAGTTGTTTTCTGGTAAGGAAAGTCACTATTGCGCTCCCATTGCCCTTTACAAGGCAAATAGCACTCGCGTCTTTTCCCAGAAATTACAGTGTATTGGACTGAATAGGAGCTACTGTTCTTGTCAGTTTACTAAGGAGAATGAAACTAGATATGGTCCGTGCGTGTAGGAAGCACAGTTCTTTTGATCTGAGCAAGCTCACTGTTTGGACCCCATAGGAAACACAGTAGAGTAGAAGAGTGCTCTTTTCTCAAAAGCAGAGTGTGTTTCATGTAAGCGAGCTAGCATTTGTTTCCCAGTCCTAAATGGAGTTGATCATATGCAGTTTCTGGTACTGCGATCAAGAGTTGTTTTCTGGTAAGGAAAGTCACTATTGCGCTCCCATTGTCATACACAGTGCAAATAGCACTCGCGTCAGTTCCCAGCAAGTACAGTGTATGGGACTGAAGAGGAGCTACTGTTCTTGTCAGTTTCCTAAGCAGAGTTGAACTAGTTATGGCCCGTGTGTAGGAAGCACAGTTCTTTTGTTCTGAGCAAGGTCACTCTTCTGGCCCTACAGGAAACACAGTAGAGTGGAAGAGTGCTCTTTTCTCTAAAGCAGAGTGTTTTTCTTGTAAGGCGAGCTAGCGTTTGTTTCCCAGTCCTAAATGCAGTTGAATCACATGCAGTTTCTAGTCCTACTAGCAAGAGTTGTTTTCTGGTAAGAAGAGTCACTATTGTGCTGCCATTGCCATACATAGGACAAATAGCACTGACGTCTGTTCCCAGCAAGTACAGTGTATTGGACTGAAGAGGATCTACTGTTCTCGTCAGGTTCCTAAGCAGAATTGAACTAGATATGGCCGCGTGTGTAAGAAGCACAGTTCTTTTGTTCTGAGCAAGCTCACTCTTCTGGCCCTATAGGAAACACAGTAGAGTGGAAGAGTGCTCTTTTCTCTAAAGCAGAGTGTGTTTCTTGTAAGGCGAGCTAGCGTTTGTTTCCCAGTCCTAAATGGAGTTGAATCACATGCAGTTTCTGGTCCTAAGAGCAAGAGCTGTTTTCTGTTAAGGAAAGTCACTATTGTGCTCCCCTTGCCATACATAGTGCAAATAGCTGTCACGTCTGTTCCCAGCAAGTACATTGTATTGGACTGAAGAGGAGCTACTGTTCTTGTCAGTTTCCTAAGCAGAGTTGAACTAGATATGGCCCGCATGTGTAGGAAGCACAGTTCTTTTGTTCTGAGCAAGCTCACTTTTCGGAACACATAGGAAACACAGTAGAGTAGAAGAGTGCTCTTTTCTCAAAAGCAGAGTGTGTTTTTGTAAGGCGAGCTAGCGTTTGTTTCCTAGTCCTAAATGGAGTTGAATCACATGCAGTTTCTGGTCCTATGAACAAGAGTTGTTTTCTGGTAAGGAAAGTCACTATTGCGCTCCCCTTGCCCTTTACAAGGCAAATAGCACTCGCGTCTTTTCCCAGCAAGTACAGTGTATTGGACTGAGTAGGAGCTACTGTTCTTGTCAGTTTACTAAGCAGAATTGAACTAGATATGGTCCGTACGTGTAGGAAGCACAGTTCTTTTGTTCTGAGCAAGCTCACTGTTTGGACCCCGTAGGAAACACAGTAGAGTAGAAGAGTGCTCTTTTCTCAAAAGCAGAGTGTGTTTCTTGGAAGTCGAGCTAGCATTTCTTTCCCGTCCTAAATGGAGTTGAGTCACATGCAGTTTTTTGTCCTACGAGCAAGAGTTGTTTTCTGGTAAGACAAGTCACTATTGTGCTCCAATTGCCATACACAGTGCAAATAGCACTCGCGTCTGTTCCCCGCAAGTACAGTGTATTGGAAGGAAGAGGAGCTACTGTTCTTGTCAGTTTCCTAAGCAGAGTTGAACTAGATATGGCCCATGTGTAGGAAGCACAGTTCTTTTGTTCTGAGCAAGCTCAATATTCTGGCCCTATAGGAAACACAGTAGAGTAGAAGAGTGCTCTTTTCTCTAAAGCAGAGTGTGTTTCATGTAAGGCGAGCTAGCATTTGTTTCCCAGTCCTAAATGGAGTTGAATCACATGAAGTTTCTGGTCTTACGAACAAGAGTGTTTTCTGGTAACAAAATCACTATTGCGCTCCCATTGCCATACACAGTGCAAATAGCACTCGCGTCTGTTCCCAGCAAGTACAGTGTATCGGACTGAAGAGGAGCTACTGTTCTTGTCAGTTTCCTAAGCAGAGTTGAACTAGATATGGCCCATGTGTAGGAAGCACAGTTCTTTTGTTCTGAGCAAGCTCACTATTCTGGCCCTATAGGAAACACAGTAGAGTAGAAGAGTGCTCTTTTCTCTAAAGCAGAGTGTGTTTCTTGTAAGGTGAGCTAGCTTTTGTTTCCCAGTCCTAAATGGTGTTGAATCACATGCAGTTTCTAATCCTACGAGCAAGAGTTGTTTTCTGTTATGAAGAGTCACTATTGTGCTGCCATTGCCGTACACAGGACAAACAGCACTGGTGTCTGTTCCCAGCAATTACAGTGTACTGTACTGAAGAGGATCTACTGTCCTTGTCAGGTTCCTAAGCAGAATTGAACTAGATATGGCCGTATGTAGGAAGCACAGTTCTTTTGTTCTGAGCAAGCTCACTGTTCTGGCCCTATAGGAAACACAGTAGAGTAGAAGAGTGCTCTTTTTTCAAAAGCGGAGTGTGTTTTTTGTAAGGCGAGCTAGCGTTTGTTTCCCAGTCCTAAAGGGAGTTGAGTCACACGCAGGTTTTTGTCCTACGAGCAAGAGTTGTTTTCTGGTAAGACGAGTCACTATTGTGCTCCAATTGCCATACACAGTGCAAATAGCTCTCGCATCTGTTCCCCGCAAGTACAGTGTATTGGATGGAAGAGGAGCTACTGTTCTTGTCAGTTTCCTAAGCATAGTTGAACTAGATATGGCCCATGTGTAGGAAGCACAGTTCTTTTGTTCTGAGCAAGCTCTCTCTTCGGACCCCATAGGAAACACAGTAGAGTAGAAGAGTGCTCTTTTCTCAAAAGCAGAGTGTGTTTCATGTAAGGCGAGCTAGCATTTGTTTCCCAGTCCTAAATGGAGTTGAATCACATGAAGTTTCTGGTCTTACGAGCAAGAGTTGTTTTCTGGTAAGGAAAGTCACTATTGCGCTCCCATTGCCATACACAGTGCAAATAGCACTCGCTTCTTTTCCCAGCAAGCTCAGTGTATCGGACTGAAGAGGAGCTACTGTTCTTGTCAGTTTCCTAAGCAGAGTTGAACTAGATATGGCCCGTGTGTAGGAAGCACAGTTCTTTTGTTCTGAGCAAGCTCACTGTTCTGGCCCTATAGGAAACACAGTAGAGTGGAAGAGTGCTCTTTTCTCTAAAGCAGAGTGTGTTTCTTGTAAGGCGAGCTAGCGTTTTTTTCCCAGTCCTAAATGGAGTTGAATCACATGCAGTTTCTAGTCCTACGAGCAAGAGTTGTATTACGGTAAGAAGAGTCACTATTGCGCTGCCATTGCCATACATAGGACAAATAGCACTGCCGTCTGTTCCCAGCAAGTATAGTGTATTGGACTGAAGAGGATCTACTGTTCTTGTCAGGTTCCTAAGCAGAATTGAACTAGATATGGCCATGTGTGTAGGAAGCACAGTTATTTTGTTCTGAGCAAGCTCACTTTTCGGAACACATAGGAAACACAATAGAGTAGAAGAGTGCTCTTTTCTCAAAAGCAGAGTGTGTTTTTGTAAGGCGAGCTAGCGTTTGTTTCCTAGTCCTAAATGGAGTTGAATCACATGCAGTTTCTGGTCCTACGAGCAAGAGTTGTTTTCTGGTAAGGAAAGTCACTATTGCGCTCCCATTGCCCTTTACAAGGCAAATAGCACTCGCGTCTTTTCCCAGAAATTACAGTGTATTGGACTGAATAGGAGCTACTGTTCTTGTCAGTTTACTAAGGAGAATGAAACTAGATATGGTCCGTGCGTGTAGGAAGCACAGTTCTTTTGATCTGAGCAAGCTCACTGTTTGGACCCCATAGGAAACACAGTAGAGTAGAAGAGTGCTCTTTTCTCAAAAGCAGAGTGTGTTTCATGTAAGCGAGCTAGCATTTGTTTCCCAGTCCTAAATGGAGTTGATCATATGCAGTTTCTGGTACTGCGATCAAGAGTTGTTTTCTGGTAAGGAAAGTCACTATTGCGCTCCCATTGTCATACACAGTGCAAATAGCACTCGCGTCAGTTCCCAGCAAGTACAGTGTATGGGACTGAAGAGGAGCTACTGTTCTTGTCAGTTTCCTAAGCAGAGTTGAACTAGTTATGGCCCGTGTGTAGGAAGCACAGTTCTTTTGTTCTGAGCAAGGTCACTCTTCTGGCCCTACAGGAAACACAGTAGAGTGGAAGAGTGCTCTTTTCTCTAAAGCAGAGTGTTTTTCTTGTAAGGCGAGCTAGCGTTTGTTTCCCAGTCCTAAATGCAGTTGAATCACATGCAGTTTCTAGTCCTACTAGCAAGAGTTGTTTTCTGGTAAGAAGAGTCACTATTGTGCTGCCATTGCCATACATAGGACAAATAGCACTGACGTCTGTTCCCAGCAAGTACAGTGTATTGGACTGAAGAGGATCTACTGTTCTCGTCAGGTTCCTAAGCAGAATTGAACTATATATGGCCGCGTGTGTAAGAAGCACAGTTCTTTTGTTCTGAGCAAGCTCACTCTTCTGGCCCTATAGGAAACACAGTAGAGTGGAAGAGTGCTCTTTTCTCTAAAGCAGAGTGTGTTTCTTGTAAGGCGAGCTAGCGTTTGTTTCCCAGTCCTAAATGGAGTTGAATCACATGCAGTTTCTGGTCCTAAGAGCAAGAGCTGTTTTCTGTTAAGGAAAGTCACTATTGTGCTCCCCTTGCCATACATAGTGCAAATAGCTGTCACGTCTGTTCCCAGCAAGTACATTGTATTGGACTGAAGAGGAGCTACTGTTCTTGTCAGTTTCCTAAGCAGAGTTGAACTAGATATGGCCCGCATGTGTAGGAAGCACAGTTCTTTTGTTCTGAGCAAGCTCACTTTTCGGAACACATAGGAAACACAGTAGAGTAGAAGAGTGCTCTTTTCTCAAAAGCAGAGTGTGTTTTTGTAAGGCGAGCTAGCGTTTGTTTCCTAGTCCTAAATGGAGTTGAATCACATGCAGTTTCTGGTCCTATGAACAAGAGTTGTTTTCTGGTAAGGAAAGTCACTATTGCGCTCCCCTTGCCCTTTACAAGGCAAATAGCACTCGCGTCTTTTCCCAGCAAGTACAGTGTATTGGACTGAATAGGAGCTACTGTTCTTGTCAGTTTACTAAGCAGAATTGAACTAGATATGGTCCGTACGTGTAGGAAGCACAGTTCTTTTGTTCTGAGCAAGCTCACTGTTTGGACCCCGTAGGAAACACAGTAGAGTAGAAGAGTGCTCTTTTCTCAAAAGCAGAGTGTGTTTCTTGGAAGTCGAGCTAGCATTTCTTTCCCGTCCTAAATGGAGTTGAGTCACATGCAGTTTTTTGTCCTACGAGCAAGAGTTGTTTTCTGGTAAGACAAGTCACTATTGTGCTCCAATTGCCATACACAGTGCAAATAGCACTCGCGTCTGTTCCCCGCAAGTACAGTGTATTGGAAGGAAGAGGAGCTACTGTTCTTGTCAGTTTCCTAAGCAGAGTTGAACTAGATATGGCCCATGTGTAGGAAGCACAGTTCTTTTGTTCTGAGCAAGCTCAATATTCTGGCCCTATAGGAAACACAGTAGAGTAGAAGAGTGCTCTTTTCTCTAAAGCAGAGTGTGTTTCATGTAAGGCGAGCTAGCATTTGTTTCCCAGTCCTAAATGGAGTTGAATCACATGAAGTTTCTGGTCTTACGAACAAGAGTGTTTTCTGGTAACAAAATCACTATTGCGCTCCCATTGCCATACACAGTGCAAATAGCACTCGCGTCTGTTCCCAGCAAGTACAGTGTATCGGACTGAAGAGGAGCTACTGTTCTTGTCAGTTTCCTAAGCAGAGTTGAACTAGATATGGCCCATGTGTAGGAAGCACAGTTCTTTTGTTCTGAGCAAGCTCACTATTCTGGCCCTATAGGAAACACAGTAGAGTAGAAGAGTGCTCTTTTCTCTAAAGCAGAGTGTGTTTCTTGTAAGGTGAGCTAGCTTTTGTTTCCCAGTCCTAAATGGTGTTGAATCACATGCAGTTTCTAATCCTACGAGCAAGAGTTGTTTTCTGTTATGAAGAGTCACTATTGTGCTGCCATTGCCGTACACAGGACAAACAGCACTGGTGTCTGTTCCCAGCAATTACAGTGTACTGTACTGAAGAGGATCTACTGTCCTTGTCAGGTTCCTAAGCAGAATTGAACTAGATATGGCCGTATGTAGGAAGCACAGTTCTTTTGTTCTGAGCAAGCTCACTGTTCTGGCCCTATAGGAAACACAGTAGAGTAGAAGAGTGCTCTTTTTTCAAAAGCGGAGTGTGTTTTTTGTAAGGCGAGCTAGCGTTTGTTTCCCAGTCCTAAAGGGAGTTGAGTCACACGCAGGTTTTTGTCCTACGAGCAAGAGTTGTTTTCTGGTAAGACGAGTCACTATTGTGCTCCAATTGCCATACACAGTGCAAATAGCTCTCGCATCTGTTCCCCGCAAGTACAGTGTATTGGATGGAAGAGGAGCTACTGTTCTTGTCAGTTTCCTAAGCATAGTTGAACTAGATATGGCCCATGTGTAGGAAGCACAGTTCTTTTGTTCTGAGCAAGCTCTCTCTTCGGACCCCATAGGAAACACAGTAGAGTAGAAGAGTGCTCTTTTCTCAAAAGCAGAGTGTGTTTCATGTAAGGCGAGCTAGCATTTGTTTCCCAGTCCTAAATGGAGTTGAATCACATGAAGTTTCTGGTCTTACGAGCAAGAGTTGTTTTCTGGTAAGGAAAGTCACTATTGCGCTCCCATTGCCATACACAGTGCAAATAGCACTCGCTTCTTTTCCCAGCAAGCTCAGTGTATCGGACTGAAGAGGAGCTACTGTTCTTGTCAGTTTCCTAAGCAGAGTTGAACTAGATATGGCCCGTGTGTAGGAAGCACAGTTCTTTTGTTCTGAGCAAGCTCACTGTTCTGGCCCTATAGGAAACACAGTAGAGTAGAAGAGTGCTCTTTTCTCTAAAGCAGAGTGTGTTTCTTGTAAGGTGAGCTAGCTTTTGTTTCCCAGTCCTAAATGGAGTTGAATCACATGCAGTTTCTGGTCCTACGAGCAAGAGTTGTTTTCTGGTAAGAAGAGTCACTATTGCGCTGCCATTGCCATACACAGGACAAATAGCACTGGTGTCTGTTCCCAGCAATTACAGTGTACTGTACTGAAGAGGATCTACTGTCCTTGTCAGGTTCCTAAGCAGAATTGAACTAGATATGGCCGTATGTAGGAAGCACAGTTCTTTTGTTCTGAGCAAGCTCACTGTTCTGGCCCTATAGGAAACACAGTAGAGTACAAGAGTGCTCTTTTTTCAAAAGCGGAGTGTGTTTCTTGTAAGGCGAGCTAGCGTTTGTTTCCCAGTCCTAAATGGAGTTGAGTCACACGCAGGTTTTTGTCCTACGAGCAAGAGTTGTTTTCTGGTAAGACGAGTCACTATTGTGCTCCAATTGCCATACACAGTGCAAATAGCTCTCGCATCTGTTCCCCGCAAGTACAGTGTATTGGATGGAAGAGGAGCTACTGTTCTTGTCAGTTTCCTAAGCATAGTTGAACTAGATATGGCCGTGTGTGTAGGAAACACAGTTCTTTTGTTCTCAGCAAGCTCACTTTTCGGAACACATAGGAAACACAATAGAGTAGAAGAGTGCTCTTTTCTCAAAAGCGGAGTGTGTTTTTGTAAGGCGAGCTAGCGTTTGTTTCCTAGTCCTAAATGGAGTTGAATCACATGCATTTTCTGGTCCTATGAACAAGAGTTGTTTTCTGGTAAGGAAAGTCACTATTGCGCTCCCATTGCCCTTTACAAGGCAAATAGCACTCGCGTCTTTTCCCAGCAAGTACAGTGTATTGGACTGAATAGGAGCTACTGTTCTTGTCAGTTTACTAAGCAGAATGGAACTAGATATGGTCCGTGCGTGTAGGAAGCACAGTTCTTTTGTTCTGAGCAAGCTCACTGTTTGGACCCCATAGGAAACACAGTAGAGTAGAAGAGTGCTCTTTTCTCAAAAGCAGAATGTGTTTATTGTAAGGCGAGCCAGCGTTTGTTTCCCAGTCCTAAATGGAGTGGAATCACATGCAGTTTCTGGTCCTACGAGCAGGAGTTGTTTTCTGGTAAGGAAAGTCACTATTGCGCTCCCATTGCCATACACAGTGCAAATAGCCCTCCCGTCTGTTCCCAGCAAGTACAGTGTATTGGACTGAAAAGGAGCTACTGTTCTTCTCACTTTCCTAAGCAGAGTTGAACTAGATATGGCCCGTGAGTGTAGGAAGTACAGTTCTATTTTTCTGAGCAAGCTCACTGTTCTGGCCCTGTAGGAAACACAGAAGAGTAGAAGAGTGCTCTTTTCTCAAAAGCAGAGTGTGTTTCTTGTAAAGCGAGCTAGAGTTTGTTTCCCAGTCCTAAATGGAGTTGAATCACATGCAGTTTCTGGTCCTACGAGCAAGATTTGTTTTCTGGTAAGAAGAGTCACTATTGCGCTGCCATTGCCATACACAGGACAAATAGCACTGGCGTCTGTTCCAGCAAGTACAGTGTATTGAACTGAAGAGGATCTAGTGTTCTTCTCAGGTTCCTAAGCAGACTTGAACTAGGTATGGCCGTGTGTAGGAAGCACAGTTTTTTTGTTCTGAGCAAGCTCACTTTTCGGAACACATAGGAAACACAGTAGAGTAGAAGAGTGCTCTTTTCTCAAAAGCAGAGTGTGTTTTTGTAAGGCGAGCTAGCGTTTGTTTCCTAGTCCTAAATGGAGTTGAATCACATGCAGTTTCTGGTCCTATGAACAAGAGTTGTTTTCTGGTAAGGAAAGTCACTATTGCGCTCCCATTGCCCTTTACAAGGCAAATAGCACTCGCGTCTTTTCCCAGCAAGTACAGTGTATTGGACTGAGTAGGAGCTACTGTTCTTGTCAGTTTACTAAGCAGAATTGAACTAGATATGGTCCGTGCGTGTAGGAAGCACAGTTCTTTTGTTCTGAGCAAGCTCACTGTTTGGACCCCATAGGAAACACAGTAGAGTAGAAGAGTGCTCTTTTCTCAAAAGCAGAGTGTGTTTCTTGGAAGTCGAGCTAGCTTTTCTTTCCCAGTCCTAAATGGAGTTGAGTCACATGCAGTTTTTTGTCCTACGAGCAAGAGTTGTTTTCTGGTAAGACAAGTCACTATTGTGCTCCAATTGCCATACACAGTGCAAATAGCACTCGCGTCTGTTCCCCGAAAGTACAGTGTATTGGACGGAAGAGGAGCTACTGTTCTTGTCAGTTTCCTAAGCAGAGTTGAACTAGATATGGCTCATGTGTAGGAAGCACAGTTCTTTTGTTCTGAGCAAGCTCACTATTCTGGCCCTATAGGAAACACAGTAGAGTAGAAGAGTGCTCTTTTCTCAAAAGCAGAGTGTGTTTCATGTAAGGCGAGCTAGCATTTGTTTCCCAGTCCTAAATGGAATTGAATCACATGAAGTTTCTGGTCTTACGAGCAAGAGTTGTTTTCTGGTAAGGAAAGTCACTATTGCGCTCCCATTGCCATACACAGTGCAAATAGCACTCGCTTCTGTTCCCAGCAAGCTCAGTGTATCGGACTGAAGAGGAGCTACTGTTCTTGTCAGTTTCCTAAGCAGAGTTGAACTAGATATGGCCCGTGTGTAGGAAGCACAGTTCTTTTGTTCTGAGCAAGCTCACTGTTCTGGCCCTATAGGAAACACAGTAGAGTAGAAGAGTGCTCTTTTCTCTAAAGCAGAGTGTGTTTCTTGTAAGGTGAGCTAGCTTTTGTTTCCCAGTCCTAAATGGAGTTGAATCACATGCAGTTTCTGGTCCTACGAGCAAGAGTTGTTTTCTGGTAAGAAGAGTCACTATTGCGCTGCCATTGCCATACACAGGACAAATAGCACCCGCGTATGTTCCCAGCAATTACAGTGTATTGGACTGAAGAGGATCTACTGTTCTTGTAAGGTTCCTAAGCAGAATTGAACTAGATATGGCCGTGTGTGTAGGAAACACAGTTCTTTTTTTCTGAGCAAGCTCACTTTTCGGAACACATAGGAAACACAATAGAGTAGAAGAGTGCTCTTTTCTCAAAAGCAGAGTGTGTTTTTGTAAGGCGAGCTAGCGTTTGTTTCCTAGTCCTAAATGGAGTTGAATCACATGCAGTTTCTGGTCCTATGAACAAGAGTTGTTTTCTGGTAAGGAAAGTCACTATTGCGCTCCCATTGCCCTTTACAAGGCAAATAGCACTCGCGTCTTTTTCCAGCAAGTACAGTGTATTGGACTGAATAGGAGCTACTGTTCTTGTCAGTTTACTAAGCAGAATGGAACTAGATATAGTCCGTGCGTGTAGGAAGCACAGTTCTTTTGTTCTGAGCAAGCTCACTCTTCTGGCCCTATAGGAAACACAGTAGAGTGGATGAGTGCTCTTTTCTCTAAAGCAGAGTGTGTTTCTTGTAAGGCGAGCTAGCGTTTGTTTCCCAGTCCTAAATGGACTTGAATCACATGCAGTTTCTGCTCCTAAGAGCAAGAGCTGTTTTCTGGTAAGGAAAGTCACTTTTGTGCTCCCCTTGCCATACATAGTGCAAATAGCTCTCACGTCTGTTCCCACCAAGTACAGTGTATCGGACTGTAGAGGAGCTATTGTTCTTGTCAGTTTCCTAAGCAGAGTTGAACTAGATATGGCCCGCGTGTGTAGGAAGCACAGTTCTTTTGTTCTGAGCAAGCTCACTGTTTTGACCCCATAGGAAACACAGTAGAGAAGAAGAGTGCTCTTTTCTCTAAAGCAGAATGTGTTTATTGTAAGGCGAGCTAGCGTTTGTTTCCCAGTCCTAAATGGAGTGGAATCACATGCAGTTTCTGGTCCTACGAGCAGGAGTTGTTTTCTGGTAAGGAAAGTCACTATTGCGCTCCCATTGCCATACACAGTGCCAATAGCCCTCCCGTCTGTTCCCAGCAAGTACAGTGTATTGGACTGAAAAGGAGCTACTGTTCTTCTCACTTTCCTAAGCAGAGTTGAACTAGATATGGCCCGTGTGTGTAGGAAGTACAGTTCTTTTTTTCTGAGCAAGCTCACTGTTCTGGCCCTATAGGAAACACAGAAGAGTAGAAGAGTGCTCTTTTCTCAAAAGCAGACTGTGTTTCTTGTAAAGCGAGCTAGAGTTTGTTTCCCAGTCCTAAATGGAGTTGAATCACATGCAGTTTCTGGTCCTATGAGCAAGATTTGTTTTCTGGTAAGAAGAGTCACTATTGCGCTGCCATTGCCATACACAGGACAAATAGCACTCGCGTCTGTTCCAGCAAGTACAGTGTATTGAACTGAAGAGGATCTACTGTTCTTGTCAGGTTCTTAAGCAGACTTGAACTAGATATGGCCGTGTGTAAAAAGCACAGTTTTTTTGTTCTGAGCAAGCTCACTTTTCGGAACACATAGGAAACACAGTAGAGTAGAAGAGTGCTCTTTACTCAAAAGCAGAGTGTGTTTTTGTAAGGCGAGCTAGCGTTTGTTTCCTAGTCCTAAATGGAGTTGAATCACATGCAGTTTCTGGTCCTATGAACAAGAGTTGTTTTCTGGTAAGGAATGTCACTATTGCGATCCCATTGCCCTTTACAAGGCAAATAGCACTCGCGTCTTTTCCCAGCAAGTACAGTGTATTGGACTGAATAGGAGCTACTGTTCTTGTCAGTTTACTAATCAGAATTGAACTAGGTATGGTCCTTGCGTGTAGGAAGCACAGTTCTTTTGTTCTGAGCAAGCTCACTGTTTGGACCCCATAGGAAACACAGTAGAGTAGAAGAGTGCTCTTTTCTCAAAAGCAGAGTGTGTTTCTTGGAAGTCGAGCTAGCTTTTCTTTCCCAGTCATAAATGGAGTTGAGTCACATGCAGTTTTTTGTCCTACGAGCAAGAGTTGTTTTGTGGTAAGACAAGTCACTATTGTGCTCCAATTGCCATACACAGTGCAAATAGCACTCGCGTCTGTTCCCCGAAAGTACAGTGTATTGGACTGAAGAGGAGCTACTGTTCTTGTCAGTTTCCTAAGCAGAGTTGAACTAGATATGGCCCATGTGTAGGAAGCACAGTTCTTTTGTTCTGAGCAAGCTCACTATTCTGGCCCTATAGGAAACACAGTAGAGTAGAAGAGTGCTCTTTTCTCAAAAGCAGAGTGTGTTTCATGTAAGGCGAGCTAGCATTTGTTTCCCAGTACTAAATGGAATTGAATCACATGAAGTTTCTGGTCTTACGAGTAAGAGTTGTTTTCTGGTAAGGAAAGTCACTATTGCGCTCCCATTGCCATACACAGTGCAAATAGCACTCGCTTCTGTTCCCAGCAAGCTCAGTGTATCGGACTGAAGAGGAGCTACTGTTCTTGTCAGTTTCCTAAGCAGAGTTGAACTAGATATGGCCCGTGTGTAGGAAGCACAGTTCTTTTGTTCTGAGCAAGCTCACTCTTCTGGCCCTATAGGAAACACAGTAGAGTAGAAGAGTGCTCTTTTCTCTAAAGCAGAGTGTGTTTCTTGTAAGGTGAGCTAGCTTTTGTTTCCCAGTCCTAAATGGAGTTGAATCACATGCAGTTTCTGGTCCTACGAGCAAGAGTTGTTTTCTGGTAAGAAGAGTCACTATTGCGCTGCCATTGCCATACACAGGACAAATAGCACTCGCGTCTGTTCCCAGCAATTACAGTGTATTAGACTGAAGAGGATCTCCTGTCCTTGTCAGGTTCCTAAGCAGAATTGAACTAGATATGGCCGTGTGTGTAGGAAACACAGTTCTTTTGTTCTGAGCAAGCTCACTTTTCGGAACACATAGGAAACACAATAGAGTAGAAGAGTGCTCTTTTCTCAAAAGCAGAGTGTGTTTTTGTAAGGCGAGCTAGCGTTTGTTTCCTAGTCCTAAATGGAGTTGAATCACATGCAGTTTCTGGTCCTATGAACAAGAGTTGTTTTCTGGTAAGGAAAGTCACTATTGCGCTCCCATTGCCCTTTACAAGGCAAATAGCACTCGCGTCTTTTTCCAGCAAGTACAGTGTATTGGACTGAATAGGAGCTACTGTTCTTGTCAGTTTACTAAGCAGAATGGAACTAGATATAGTCCGTGCGTGTAGGAAGCACAGTTCTTTTGTTCTGAGCAAGCTCACTCTTCTGGCCCTATAGGAAACACAGTAGAGTGGAAGAGTGCTCTTTTCTCTAAAGCAGAGTGTGTTTCTTGTAAGGCGAGCTAGCGTTTGTTTCCCAGTCCTAAATGGAGTTGAATCACATGCAGTTTCTGCTCCTAAGAGCAAGAGCTGTTTTCTGGTAAGGAAAGTCACTTTTGTGCTCCCCTTGCCATACATAGTGCAAATAGCTCTCACGTCTGTTCCCACCAAGTACAGTGTATCGGACTGTAGAGGAGCTATTGTTCTTGTCAGTTTCCTAAGCAGAGTTGAACTAGATATGGCCCGCGTGTGTAGGAAGCACAGTTCTTTTGTTCTGAGCAAGCTCACTGTTTTGACCCCATAGGAAACACAGTAGAGAAGAAGAGTGCTCTTTTCTCTAAAGCAGAATGTGTTTATTGTAAGGCGAGCTAGCGTTTGTTTCCCAGTCCTAAATGGAGTGGAATCACATGCAGTTTCTGGTCCTACGAGCAGGAGTTGTTTTCTGGTAAGGAAAGTCACTATTGCGCTCCCATTGCCATACACAGTGCCAATAGCCCTCCCGTCTGTTCCCAGCAAGTACAGTGTATTGGACTGAAAAGGAGCTACTGTTCTTCTCACTTTCCTAAGCAGAGTTGAACTAGATATGGCCCGTGTGTGTAGGAAGTACAGTTCTTTTTTTCTGAGCAAGCTCACTGTTCTGGCCCTATAGGAAACACAGAAGAGTAGAAGAGTGCTCTTTTCTGAAAAGCAGAGTGTGTTTCTTGTAAAGCGAGCTAGAGTTTGTTTCCCAGTCATAAATGGAGTTGAATCACATGCAGTTTCTGGTCCTACGAGCAAGATTTGTTTTCTGGTAAGAAGAGTCACTATTGCGCTGCCATTGCCATACACAGGACAAATAGCACTGGCGTCTGTTCCAGCAAGTACAGTGTATTGAACTGCAGAGGATCTACTGTTCTTGTCAGGTTCTTAAGCAGACTTGAACTAGATATGGCCGTGTGTAGGAAGCACAGTTTTTTTGTTCTGAGCAAGCTCACTTTTCGGAACACATAGGAAACACAGTAGAGTAGAAGAGTGCTCTTTTCTCAAGAGCAGAGTGTGTTTTTGTAAGGCGAGCTAGCGTTTGTTTCCTAGTCCTAAATGGAGTTGAATCACATGCAGTTTCTGGTCCTATGAACAAGAGTTGTTTTCTGGTAAGGAAAGTCACTATTGCGTTCCCATTGCCCTTTACAAGGCAAATAGCACTCGCGTCTTTTCCCAGCAAGTACAGTGTATTGGACTGAATAGGAGCTACTGTTCTTGTCAGTTTACTAAGCAGAATTGAACTAGGTATGGTCCGTGCGTGTAGGAAGCACAGTTCTTTTGTTCTGAGCAAGCTCACTGTTTGGACCCCATAGGAAACACAGTAGAGTAGAAGAGTGCTCTTTTCTCAAAAGCAGAGTGTGTTTCTTGGAAGTCGAGCTAGCATTTCTTTCCCAGTCCTAAATGGAGTTGAGTCACATGCAGTTTTTTGTCCTACGAGCAAGAGTTGTTTTCTGGTAAGACAAGTAACTATTGTGCTCCAATTTGCATACACAGTGCAAATAGCACTCGCGTCTGTTACCCGCAAGTACAGTGTATTGGACGGAAGAGGAGCTACTGTTCTTGTCAGTTTCCTAAGCAGAATTGAACTAGATATGGCCGTGTGTAGGAAGCACAGTTCTTTTGTTCTGAGCAAGCTCACTGTTCTGGCCCTATAGGAAACACAGTAGAGTAGAAGAGTGCTCTTTTCTCAAAAGCAGAGTGTGTTTCTTGTAAGGCGAGCTAGCGTTTCTTTCCCAGTCCTAAATGGAGTTGAGTCACATGCAGTTTTTTGTCCTACGAGCAAGAGTTGTTTTCTGGTAAGACGAGTCACTATTGTGCTCCAATTGCCATACACAGTGCAAATAGCACTCGCGTCTGTTCCCCGCAAGTACAGTGTATTGGACGGAAAAGGAGCTACTGTTCTTGTCAGTTTCTCAAGCAGAGTTGAACTAGATATGGCCCGTGTGTGTAGGAAGCACAGTTCTTTTGTTCTGAGCAAGGTCACTGTTCGGAACCCATAGGAAACACAGTAGAGTAGAAGAGTGCTCTTTTCTCTAAAGCAGAGTGTGTTTCATGTAAGGCGAGGTAGCATTTGTTTCCCAGTCCTAAATGGAGTGGAATCACATGCAATTTCTGGTCCTACGAGCAAGAGTTGTTTTCTGGTAAGAAGAGACACTATTGCACTGCCATTGCCATACACAGGACAAATAGCACTGGCGTCTGTTCCCAGCAAGTACAGTGTATTGGACTGAAGAGGATCTACTGTTCTTGTCAGGTTCCTAAGCAGACTTGAACTAGATATGGCCGTGTGTATAGGAAGCACAGTTTTTTTGTTCTGAGCAAGCTCACTGTTCGGAACACATAGGAAACACAGTAGAGTAGAAGAGTGCGCTTTTCTCAAAAGCAGAGTGTGTTTCTTGGAAGTCGAGCTAGCGTTTGTTTCCCAGTCCTAAATGGAGTTGAGTCACATGCAGTTTTTTGTCTTACGAGCAAGAGTTGTTTTCTGGTAGGACAAGTCACTATTGTGCTCCAATGCCATACACAGTGCAAATAGCACTCGCGTCTCTTCCCCGCAAGTACAGTGTTTTGGACTGAAGAGGATCTACTGTTCTTGTCAGGTTCCTAACCAGAATTGAACTAGATATAGTCGTGTGTGTAGGAAGCACAGTTCTTTTGTTCTGAGCAAGCTCACTGTTCGGACATCATAGGAAACACAGTAGAGTAGAAGAGTGCTCTTTTCTCAAAAGCAGAGTGTGTTTCTTGTAAGGCGAGCTACGTTTGTTTCCCAGTCCTAAATGGAGTTGAAACTCATGCAGTTACTGGTACTAAGAGCAAGAGTTGTTTTCTGGTAAGGAAAGTCACTATTGCGCTCCCCTTGCCATACATAGTGCAAATAGCTCTCGCGTCTATTCCCAGCAAGTACAGTGTATCGGTCTGAAGAGGAGCTACTATTCTTGTCAGTTTCCTAAGCAGAGTTGAACTAGATATGGCCCGTGTGTGTAGGAAGCACAGTTCTTATGTTCTGAACAAGCTCACTGTTCTGGCCCTATTGGAAACACAGTAGAGTAGAAGAGTGCTCTTTTCTCAAAAGCAGAGTGTGTTTTTGTAAGGCGAGCTAGCGTTTGTTTCCTAGTCCTAAATGGAGTTGAATCACATGCAGTTTCTGGTCCTACAAGCAAGAGTTGTTTTCTGGTAAGAAGAGTCACTATTGCACTGCCATTGCCATACACAGGACAAATAGCACTGGCGTGTGTTCCCAGCAAGTACAGTGTATTGGACTGAAGAGGATCTACTGTTCTTGTCAGGTTCCTAAGCAGACTTGAACTAGATATGGCCGTGTGTGTAGGAAGCACAGTTTTTTTGTTCTGAGCAAGCTCACTGTTCGGAACACATAGGAAACACAGTGGAGTAGAAGAGTGCTCTTTTCTCAAAAGCAGAGTGTGTTTCTTGTAAGGCGAGCTAGCGTTTGTTTCCCAGTCTTAAATGGAGTTGAGTCACATGCAGTTTTTTGTCCAATGAGGAAGAGTTATTTTCTGGTAAGACAAGTCACTATTGTGCTCCAATGCCATACACAGTGCAAATAGCACTCGCGTTTGTTCCCAGCAAGTACAGTGTATTGGACAGAAGAGGAGCTACTGTTCTTGTTTGTTTCCTAAGCAGAGTTTAATTAGATATGGCCCGTGTGTGTAGAAAGCACAGTTCTTTTGTTCTGAGCAAGCTCACTGTTCGGACCCCATAGGAAACACAGTAGAGTAGAAGAGTGCTCTTTTCTCAAAAGCAGAGTGTGTTTCTTGTAAGGCGAGCTAGCATTTGTTTCCCAGTCCTAAATGGAGTTGAATCACATGCAGTTTTTTGTCTTACGAGCAAGAGTTGTTTTCTGGTAAGCAAAGTCACTATTGCACTCCCATTGCCATACACAGTGCAAATAGCACTCGCGTCTGTTCCCAGCAATTACAGTGTAGCAGACTGAAGAGGAGCTACTGTTCTTGTCAGTTTCCTAAGCAGAGTTGAACTAGTTATGGCCCGTGTGTAGGAAGCACAGTTCTTTTGTTCTGAGCAAGCTCATTGTTCTGGCCCTATAGGAAACACAGTAGAGTAGAAGAGTGCTCTTTTCTCAAAAGCAGAGTGTGTTTCTTGTTAGGCGAGCTAGCATTTGTTTCACAGTCCTAATTGGAGTTGAGTCACATGCAGTTTTTTGTCCTACGAGCAAGAGTTTTTTTCTGGTAAGACGAGTCATTATTGTGCTCCAATTGCCATACACAGTGCAAATAGCACTCGTGTCTGTTCCCAGCAAGTACAGTGTATCGGACTGAAGAGGAGCTACTGTTCTTGTCAGTTGCCTAAGCAGAGTTGACCTAGATATGGCCTGTGTGTGTAGGAAGCACAGTTCTTTTGTTCTAAGCAAGCTCACTGTACGGAGCCAATAGGAAACACAGTAGAGTAGAAGATTGCTCTTTTCTCTAAAGCAGAGTGTGTTTCTTGTAAGGTGAGCTAGCTTTTGTTTCCCAGTCCTAAATGGTGTTGAATCACATGCAGTTTCTAATCCTACGAGCAAGAGTTGTTTTCTGTTATGAAGAGTCACTATTGCGCTGCCATTGCCGTACACAGGACAAACAGCACTGGTGTCTGTTCCCAGCAATAACAGTGTACTGTACTGAAGAGGATCTACTGTCCTTGTCAGGTTCCTAAGCAGAATTGAACTAGATATGGCCGTGTGTAGGAAGCACAGTTCTTTTGTTCTGAGCAAGCTCACTGTTCTGGCCCTATAGGAAACACAGTAGAGTAGAAGAGTGCTCTTTTTTCAAAAGCGGAGTGTGTTTCTTGTAAGGCGAGCTAGCGTTAGTTTCGCAGTCCTAAATGGAGTTGAGTCACACGCAGGTTTTTGTCCTACGAGCAAGAGTTGTTTTCTGGTAAGAAGAGTCACTATTGTGCTCCAATTGCCATACACAGTGCAAATAGCTCTCGCGTCTGTTCCCCGCAAGTACAGTGTATTGGATGGAAGAGGAGCTACTGTTCTTGTCAGTTTCCTAAGCATAGTTGATCATGATATGGCCCGTGTGTGTAGGAAGCACAGTTCTTTTGTTCTGAGCAAGCTCTCTCTTAGGACCCCATAGGAAACACAGTAGAGTAGAAGAGTGCTCTTTTCTCAAAAGCAGAGTGTGTTTCTTGTAAGGCGAGCTAGCATTTGTTTCCCAGTCATAAATGGAGTTGAATCACATGAAGTTTCTGGTCTTACGAGCAAGAGTTGTTTTCTGGTAAGGAAAGTCACTATTGAGCTCCCATTGCCATACACAGTGCAAATAGCACTCGCTTCTATTCCCAGCAAGCTCAGTGTATCGGACTGAAGAGGAGCTACTGTTCTTGTCAGTTTCCTAAGCAGAGTTGAACTAGATATGGCCCGTGTGTAGGAAGCACAGTTCTTTTGTTCTGAGCAAGCTCACTGTTCTGGCCCTATAGGAAACACAGTAGAGTAGAAGAGTGCTCTTTTCTCTAAAGCAGAGTGTGTTTCTTGTAAGGTGAGCTAGCTTTTGTTTCCCAGTCCTAAATGGAGTTGAATCACATGGAGTTTCTGGTCCTACGAGCAAGAGTTGTTTTCTGGTAAGAAGAGTCACTATTGCGCTGCCATTGCCATACACAGGACAAATAGCACTCGCGTCTGTTCCCAGCAATTACAGTGTATTGGACTGAAGAGGATCTACTGTTCTTGTAAGGTTCCTAAGCAGAATTGAACTAGATATGGCCGTGTGTGTAGGAAACACAGTTCTTTTGTTCTGAGCAAGCTCACTTTTCGGAACACATAGGAAACACAATAGAGTAGAAGAGTGCTCTTTTCTCAAAAGCAGAGTGTGTTTTTGTAAGGCAAGCTAGCGTTTGTTTCCTAGTCCTAAATGGAGTTGAATCACATGCATTTTCTGGTCCGATGAAGAAGAGTTGTTTTCTGGTAAGGAAAGTCACTATTGCGCTCCCATTGCCCTTTACAAGGCAAATAGCACTCGCGTCTTTTCCCAGCAATTACAGTGTATTGGACTGAATAGGAGCTACTGTTCTTGTCAGTTTACTAAGCAGAATGGAACTAGATATGGTCCGTGCGTGTAGGAAGCACAGTTCTTTTGTTCTGAGCAAGCTCACTGTTTGGACCCCATAGGAAACACAGTAGAGTAGAAGAGTGCTCTTTTCTCAAAAGCAGAATGTGTTTATTGTAAGGCGAGCCAGCGTTTGTTTCCCAGTCCTAAATGGAGTGGAATCACATGCAGTTTCTGGTCCTACGAGCAGGAGTTGTTTTCTGGTAAGGAAAGTCACTATTGCGCTCCCATTGCCATTCACAGTGCAAATAGCCCTCCCGTCTGTTCCCAGCAAGTACAGTGTATTGGACTGAAAAGGAGCTACTGTTCTTCTCAGTTTCCTAAGCAGAGTTGAACTAGATATGGCCCGTGTGTGTAGGAAGTACAGTTCTTTTTTTCTGAGCAAGCTCACTGTTCTGGCCCTATAGGAAACACAGAAGAGTAGAAGAGTGCTCTTTTCTCAAAAGCAGAGTGTGTTTCTTGTAAAGCGAGCTAGAGTTTGTTTCCCAGTCCTAAATGGAGTTGAATCACATGCAGTTTCTGGTCCTACGAGCAAGATTTGTTTTCTGGTAAGAAGAGTCACTATTGCGCTGCCATTGCCATACACAGGACAAATAGCACTGGCGTCTGTTCCAGCAAGTACCGTGTATTGAACTGAAGAGGATCTAGTGTTCTTGTCAGGTTCCTAAGCAGACTTGAACTAGGTATGGCCGTGTGTAGGAAGCACAGTTTTTTTGTTCTGAGCAAGCTCACTTTTCGGAACACATAGGAAACACAGTAGAGTAGAAGAGTGCTCTTTTCTCAAAAGCAGAGTGTGTTTTTGTAAGGCGAGCTAGCGTTTGTTTCCTAGTCCTAAATGGAGTTGAATCACATGCAGTTTCTGGTCCTATGAACAAGAGTTGTTTTCTGGTAAGGAAAGTCACTATTGCGCTCCCATTGCCCTTTACAAGGCAAATAGCAATCGCGTCTTTTCCCAGCAAGTACAGTGTATTGGACTGAATAGGAGCTACTGTTCTTGTCAGTTTACTAAGCAGAATTGAACTAGATATGGTCCGTGCGTGTAGGAAGCACAGTTCTTTTGTTCTGAGCAAGCTCACTGTTTGGACCCCATAGGAAACACAGTAGAGTAGAAGAGTGCTCTTTTCTCAAAAGCAGAGTGTGTTTCTTGGAAGTCGAGCTAGCTTTTCTTTCCCAGTCCTAAATGGAGTTGAGTCACATGCAGTTTTTTGTCCTACGAGCAAGAGTTGTTTTCTGGTAAGACAAGTCACTATTGTGCTCCAATTGCCATACACAGTGCAAATAGCACTCGCTTCTGTTCCCAGCCAGCTCAGTGTATCGGACTGAAGAGGAGCTACTGTTCTTGTCAGTTTCCTAAGCAGAGTTGAACAAGATATGGCCCGTGTGTAGGAAGCACAGTTCTTTTGTTCTGAGCAAGCTCACTGTTCTGGCCCTATAGGAAACACAGTAGAGTAGAAGAGTGCTCTTTTCTCTAAAGCAGAGTGTGTTTCTTGTAAGGTGAGCTAGCTTTTGTTTCCCAGTCCTAAATGGAGTTGAATCACATGCAGTTTCTGGTCCTACGAGCAAGAGTTGTTTTCTGGTAAGAAGAGTCACTATTGCGCTGCCATTGCCATACACAGGACAAATAGCACCCGCGTATGTTCCCAGCAATTACAGTGTATTGGACTGAAGAGGATCTACTGTTCTTGTAAGGTTCCTAAGCAGAATTGAACTAGATATGGCCGTGTGTGTAGGAAACACAGTTCTTTTGTTCTGAGCAAGCTCACTTTTCGGAACACATAGGAAACACAATAGAGTAGAAGAGTGCTCTTTTCTCAAAAGCAGAGTGTGTTTTTGTAAGGCGAGCTAGCGTTTGTTTCCTAGTCCTAAATGGAGTTGAATCACATGCAATTTCTGGTCCTATGAACAAGAGTTGTTTTCTGGTAAGGAAAGTCACTATTGCGCTCCCATTGCCCTTTACAAGGCAAATAGCACTCGCGTCTTTTTCCAGCAAGTACAGTGTATTGGACTGAATAGGAGCTACTGTTCTTGTCAGTTTACTAAGCAGAATGGAACTAGATATAGTCCGTGCGTGTAGGAAGCACAGTTCTTTTGTTCTGAGCAAGCTCACTCTTCTGGCCCTATAGGAAACACAGTAGAGTGGAAGAGTGCTCTTTTCTCTAAAGCAGAGTGTGTTTCTTGTAAGGCGAGCTAGCGTTTGTTTCCCAGTCCTAAATGGAGTTGAATCACATGCAGTTTCTGCTCCTAAGAGCAAGAGCTGTTTTCTGGTAAGGAAAGTCACTTTTGTGCTCCCCTTGCCATACATAGTGCAAATAGCTCTCACGTCTGTTCCCACCAAGTACAGTGTATCGGACTGTAGAGGAGCTATTGTTCTTGTCAGTTTCCTAAGCAGAGTTGAACTAGATATGGCCCGCGTGTGTAGGAAGCACAGTTCTTTTGTTCTGAGCAAGCTCACTGTTTTGACCCCATAGGAAACACAGTAGAGAAGAAGAGTGCTCTTTTCTCTAAAGCAGAATGTGTTTATTGTAAGGCGAGCTAGCGTTTGTTTCCCAGTCCTAAATGGAGTGGAATCACATGCAGTTTCTGGTCCTACGAGCAGGAGTTGTTTTCTGGTAAGGAAAGTCACTCTTGCGCTCCCATTGCCATACACAGTGCAAATAGCCCTCCCGTCTGTTCCCAGCAAGTACAGTGTATTGGACTGAAAAGGAGCTACTGTTCTTCTCAGTTTCCTAAGCAGAGTTGAACTAGATATGGCCCGTGTGTGTAGGAAGTACAGTTCTTTTTTTCTGAGCAAGCTCACTGCTCTGGCCCTATAGGAAACACAGAAGAGTAGAAGAGTGCTCTTTTCTCAAAAGCAGAGTGTGTTTCTTGTAAAGCGAGCTAGAGTTTGTTTCCCAGTCCTAAATGGAGTTGAATCACATGCAGTTTCTGGTCCTATGAGCAAGATTTGTTTTCTGGTAAGAAGAGTCACTATTGCGCTGCCATTGCCATACACAGGACAAATAGCACTCGCGTCTGTTCCAGCAAGTACAGTGTATTGAACTGAAGAGGATCTACTGTTCTTGTCAGGTTCCTAAGCAGTCTTGAACTAGATATGGCCGTGTGTAGGAAGCACAGTTTTTTTGTTCTGAGCAAGCTCACTTTTCGGAACACATAGGAAACACAGTAGAGTAGAAGAGTGCTCTTTTCTCAAAAGCAGAGTGTGTTTTTGTAAGGCGAGCTAGCGTTTGTTTCCTAGTCCTAAATGGAGTTGAATCACATGCAGTTTCTGGTCCTATGAACAAGAGTTGTTTTCTGGTAAGGAAAGTCACTATTGCGCTCCCATTGCCCTTTACAAGGCAAATAGCCCTCGCGTCTTTTCCCAGCAAGTACAGTGTATTGGACTGAATAGGAGCTACTGTTCTTGTCAGTTTACTAAGCAGAATTGAACTAGGTATGGTCCGTGCGTGTAGGAAGCACAGTTCTTTTGTTCTGAGCAAGCTCACTGTTTGGACCCCATAGGAAACACAGTAGAGTAGAAGAGTGCTCTTTTCTCAAAAGCAGAGTGTGTTTCTTGGAAGTCGAGCTAGCATTTCTTTCCCAGTCCTAAATGGAGTTGAGTCACATGCAGTTTTTTGTCCTACGAGCAAGAGTTGTTTTCTGGTAAGACAAGTAACTATTGTGCTCCAATTTGCATAAACAGTGCAAATAGCACTCGCATCTGTTACCCGCAAGTACAGTGTATTGGACGGAAGAGGAGCTACTGTTCTTGTCAGTTTCCTAAGCAGAATTGAACTAGATATGGCCGTGTGTAGGAAGCACAGTTCTTTTGTTCTGAGCAAGCTCACTGTTCTGGCCCTATAGGAAAAACAGTAGAGTAGAAGAGTGCTCTTTTCTCAAAAGCAGAGTGTGTTTCTTGTAAGGTGAGCTAGCGTTTCTTTCCCAGTACTAAATGGAGTTGAGTCACATGCAGTTTTTTGTCCTACGAGCAAGAGTTGTTTTCTGGTAAGACGAGTCACTATTGTGCTCCAATTGCCATACACAGTGCAAATAGCACTCGCGTCTGTTCCCTGCAAGTACAGTGTATTGGACGGAAAAGGAGCTACTGTTCTTGTCAGTTTCCTAAGCAGAGTTGAACTAGATATGGCCCGTGTGTGTAGGAAGCACAGTTCTTTTGTTCTGAGCAAGGTCCCTGTTCAGAACCCATAGGAAACACAGTAGAGTAGAAGAGTGCTCTTTTCTCTAAAGCAGAGTGTGTTTCATGTAAGGCGAGGTAGCATTTGTTTCCCAGTCCTAAATGGAGTGGAATCACATGCAATTTCTGGTCCTACGAGCAAGAGTTGTTTTCTGGTAAGAAGAGACACTATTGCACTGCCATTGCCATACACAGGACAAATAGCACTGGCGTCTGTTCCCAGCAAGTACAGTGTATTGGACTGAAGAGTATCTACTGTTCTTGTCAGGTTCCTAAGCAGACTTGAACTAGATATGCCCGTGTGTGTAGGAAGCACAGTTTTTTTGTTCTGAGCAAGCTCACTGTTCGGAACACATAGGAAACACAGTAGAGTAGAAGAGTGCTCTTTTCTCAAAAGCAGACTGTGTTTCATGTAAGGCGAGCTAGCATTTGTTTCCCAGTTCTAAATGGAGTTGAATCACATGCAGTTTCTGGTCCTACGAGCAAAAGATGTTTTCTGGTAAGAAGAGTCACTATTGCGCTGCCATTGCCATACACAGGACAAATAGCACTGGCGTCTGTTCCCAGCAAGTACAGTGTATTGGACTGAAGAGGATCTACTGTTCTTGTCAGGTTCCTAAGCAGACTTGAACTAGATATGGCCGTGTGTAGGAAGCACAGTTTTTTTGTTCTGAGCAAGCTCACTGTTCGGAACACATAGGAAACACAGTAGAGTAGAAGAGTGCTCTTTTCTCAAAAGCAGAGTGTGTTTCATGTAAGGCGAGCTAGGATTTGTTTCCCAGTCCTAAATGGAGTTGAATCACATGCAGTTTCTGGTCCTACGAGCAAGGGTTGTTTTCTGGTAAGAAGAGTCACTATTGTGCTGCCATTGCCACACAAAGGACAAATAGCACTGGCGTTTGTTCCCAGCAAGTACAGTGTATTGGACTGAAGAGGGTCTACTGTTCTTGTCAGGTTCCTAAGCAGACTTGAACTAGATATGGCCGTGTGTATAGGAAGCACAGTTTTTTTGTTCTGAGCAAGCTCACTGTTCGGAACACATAGGAAACACAGTAGAGTAGAAGAGTGCTCTTTTCTCAAAAGCAGAGTGTGTTTCTTGGAAGTCGAGCTAGCGTTTGTTTCCCAGTCCTAAATGGAGTTAAGTCACATGCAGTTTTTTGTCTTACGAGCAAGAGTTGTTTTCTGGTAGGACAAGTCACTATTGTGCTCCAATGCCATACACAGTGCAAATAGCACTCGCGTCTGTTCCCCGCAAGTACAGTGTATTGGACTGAAGAGGATCTACTGTTCTTGTCAGGTTCCTAACCAGAATTGAACTAGATATAGTCGTGTGTGTAGGAAGCACAGTTCTTTTGTTCTGAGCAAGCTCACTGTTCGGACATCATAGGAAACACAGTAGAGTAGAAGAGTGCTCTTTTCTCAAAAGCAGAGTGTGTTTCTTGTAAGGCGAGCTACGTTTGTTTCCCAGTCCTAAATGGAGTTGAATCTCATGCAGTTTCTGGTCCTAAGAGCAAGAGTTGTTTTCTGGTAAGGAAAGTCACTATTGCACTCCCCTTGCCATACATAGTGCAAATAGCTCTCGCGTCTATTCCCAGCAAGTACAGTGTATCGGTCTGAAGAGGAGCTACTATTCTTGTCAGTTTCCGAAGCAGAGTTGAACTAGATATGGCCCGTGTGTGTAGGAAGCACAGTTCTTATGTTCTGAACAAGCTCACTGTTCTGGCCCTATTGGAAACACAGTAGAGTAGAAGAGTGCTCTTTTCTCAAAAGCAGAGTGTGTTTTTGTAAGGCGAGCTAGCGTTTGTTTCCTAGTCCTAAATGGAGTTGAATCACATGCAGTTTCTGGTCCTACAAGCAAGAGTTGTTTTCTGGTAAGAAGAGTCACTATTGCACTGCCATTGCCATACACAGGACAAATAGCACTGGCGTGTGTTCCCAGCAAGAACAGTGTATTGGACTGAAGAGGATCTACTGTTCTTGTCAGGTTCCTAAGCAGACTTGAACTAGATATGGCCGTGTGTGTAGGAAGCACAGTTTTTTTGTTCTGAGCAAGCTCACTGTTCGGAACACATAGGAAACACAGTGGAGTAGAAGAGTGCTCTTTTCTCAAAAGCAGAGTGTGTTTCTTGGAAGTCGAGCTAGCGTTTGTTTCCCAGTCTTAAATGGAGTTGAGTCACATGCAGTTTTTTGTCCAATGAGGAAGAGTTATTTTCTGGTAAGACAAGTCACTATTGTGCTCCAATGCCATACACAGTGCAAATAGCACTCGCGTTTGTTCCCCGCAAGTACAGTGTATTGGACAGAAGAGGAGCTACTGTTCTTGTTTGTTTCCTAAGCAGAGTTTAATTAGATATGGCCCGTGTGTGTAGAAAGCACAGTTCTTTTGTTCTGAGCAAGCTCACTGTTCGGACCCCAGAGGAAACACAGTAGAGTAGAAGAGTGCTCTTTTCTCAAAAGCAGAGTGTGTTTCTTGTAAGGCGAGCTAGCATTTGTTTCCCAGTCCTAAATGGAGTTGAATCACATGCAGTTTCTGGTCTTACGAGCAAGAGTTGTTTTCTGGTAAGGAAAGTCACTATTGCACTCCCATTGCCATACACAGTGCAAATAGCACTCGCGTCTGTTCCCAGCAATTACAGTGTAGCAGACTGAAGAGGAGCTACTGTTCTTGTCAGTTTCCTAAGCAGAGTTGAACTAGTTATGGCCCGTGTGTAGGAAGCACAGTTCTTTTGTTCTGAGCAAGCTCATTGTTCTGGCCCTATAGGAAACACAGTAGAGTAGAAGAGTGCTCTTTTCTCAAAAGCAGAGTGTGTTTCTTGTTAGGCGAGCTAGCATTTGTTTCACAGTCCTAATTGGAGTTGAGTCACATGCAGTTTTTTGTCCTACGAGCAAGAGTTTTTTTCTGGTAAGACGAGTCATTATTGTGCTCCAATTGCCATACACAGTGCAAATAGCACTCGTGTCTGTTCCCAGCATGTACAGTGTATCGGACTGAAGAGGAGCTACTGTTCTTGTCAGTTGCCTAAGCAGAGTTGACCTAGATATGGCCTGTCTGTGTATGAAGCACAGTTCTTTTGTTCTAAGCAAGCTCACTGTACGGAGCCAATAGGAAACACAGTAGAGTAGAAGATTGCTCTTTTCTCAAAAGCAGAGTGTGTTTCATGTAAGGTGAGCTAGCATTTGTTTCCCAATCCTAAATGGAGTGGAATCACATGCAGTTTCTCGTCCTACGAGCAAGGGTTGTTTTCTGGTAAGAAGAGTCACTATTGCGCTGCCATTGCCATACACAGGACAAATAGCACTGGCGTTTGTTCCCAGCAAGTACAGTGTATTGGACTGAAGAGGATCTACTGTTCTTGTCAGGTTCCTAAGCAGACTTGAACTAGATATGGCCGTGTGTATAGGAAGCACAGTTTTTTTGTTCTGAGCAAGCTCACTGTTCGGAACACATAGGAAACACAGTAGAGTAGAAGAGTGCTCCTTTCTCAAAAGCAGAGTGTGTTTCTTGGAAGTCGAGCTAGCGTTTGTTTCCCAGTCCTCAATGGAGTTGACTCACATGCAGTTTTTTATCCTACGAGCAAGAGTTGTTTTCTCGTAAGACAAGTCACTATTGTGCTCCAATTGCCATACAGAGTGCAAATAGCACTCGCGTCTGTTCCCCGCAAGTACAGTGTATTGGACTGAAGAGGAGCTACTGTTCTTGTTTGTTTCCTAAGCAGAGTTGAACTAGATATGGCCCGTGTGTAGGAAGCACAGTTCTTTTGTTCTGAGCAAGCTCACTGTTCGGACCCCATAGGAAACACAGTAGAATAGAAGAGTGCTCTTTTCTCAAAAGCAGAGTGTGTTTCTTGTAAGGCGAGCTAGCACTTGTTCCGCAGTCCTAAATGGAGTTGAATCACATGCAGTTTCTGGTCCTATGAGCAAGAGTTGTTTTTTGGTAAGGAAAGGCACTATTGCGCTCCCATTGACATACACAGTGCAAATAGCACTCGTCTCTGTTCCCAGCAAGTACAGTGCATCAGACTGAAGAGGAGCTACTGTTCTTGTCAGTTTCCTAAGCAGAGTTGACTAGTTATGGGCCATATGTAGGAAGCACAGTTCTTTTGTTTTGAGCAAGCTCACTGTTCTGGCCATATAGGAAACACAGTAGAGTAGAAGAGTGCTCTTTTCTCTAAAGCAGAGTGTGTTTCTTGTAAGGCGAGCTAGCGTTTGTTTCCCAGTATTAAATGGAGTTGAATCACATGCAGTTTTTAGTCCTAAGAGCAAGAGTTGTTTTATGGTAAGAAGAGTCACTATTGCGCTGCCATTGCCATACACAGGACAAACAGCACTGGCGTCTGTTCCCTGCAAGTACAGTGTATTGGACTGAAGAGGATCTACTGTTCTTGTCAGGTTCCTAAGCAGAATTGAACTAGATATGGCCGTGTGTGTAGGAAGCACTATTCTTTTGTTCTGAGCAAGCTCACTGTTCGGACACCATAGGAAACCCAGTAGAGTAGAAGAGTGCTCTTTTCTGAAAAGCAGAGTGTGTTCTTGTAAGGCGAGCTAGCGTTTGTTTCCCAGTCCTAAATGGAGTTGATTCACATGCAGTTTCTGGTCCTAAGAGCAAGAGTTGTTTTCTGGTAAGGAAATTCACTATTGTGCTCCCCTTGCCATACATAGTGCAAATAGCTCTCGCGTCTGTTCCCAGCAAGTACAGTGTATCGGACTGAAGAGGAGCTACTGTTCTTGTCAATTTCCTAAGCAGAGTTCAACTAGATATGGCCCGTGTGTGTAGGAAGCACCGTTCTTATGTTCTGAGCAAGCTCACTGTTCTGGCCCTATAGGAAACACAGTAGAGTAGAAGAGTGCTCTTTTCTCAAAAGCAGAGCGTGTTTTTGTAAGGCGAGCTAGCGTTTGTTTCCTAATCCTAAATGGAGTTGAATCACATGCAGTTTCTGGTCCTACGAACAAGAGTTTTTTTCTGGTAAGGAAAGTCACTATTGCGCTCCCATTGCCCTATACAAGGCAAATAGCACTGGCGTCTTTTCCCAGCAATTACAGTGTATTGGACTGAATAGGAGCTACTGTTCTTGTCAGTTTCCTAAGCAGAGTTGAACTAGATATGGCCCGTGTGTGTAGGAAGTACAGTTCTTTTTTTCTGAGCAAGCTCACTGTTCTGGCCCTATAGGAAACACAGTAGAGTAGAAGAGTGCTCTTTTCTCTAAAGCAGACTGTGTTTCAAGTAAGGCGAGCTAGCATTTGTTTCCCAGTTCTAAATGGAGTTGAATCACATGCAGTTTCTGGTCCTACGAGCAAGGGATGTTTTCTGGTAAGAAGAGTCACTATTGCGCTGCCATTGCCATACACAGGACAAATAGCACTGGCGTCTGTTCCCAGCAAGTACAGTGTATTGGACTGAAGAGGATCTACTGTTCTTGTCAGGTTCCTAAGCAGACTTGAACTAGATATGGCCGTGTGTAGGAAGCACAGTTTTTTTGGTCTGAGCAAGCTCACTGTTCGGAACACATAGGAAACACAGTAGAGTAGAAGAGTGCTCTTTTCTCAAAAGCAGAGTGTGTTTCATGTAAGGCGAGCTAGGATTTGTTTCCCAGTCCTAAATGGAGTTGAATCACATGCAGTTTCTGGTCCTACGAGCAAGGGTTGTTTTCTGGTAAGAAGAGTCACTATTGCGCTGCCATTGCCACACAAAGGACAAATAGCACTGGCGTTTGTTCCCAGCAAGTACAGTGTATTGGACTGAAGAGGGTCTACTGTTCTTGTCAGGTTCCTAAGCAGACTTGAACTAGATATGGCCGTGTGTAGGAAGCACAGTTTTTTTGTTCTGAGCAAGCTCACTTTTCGGAACACATAGGAAACACAGTAGAGTAGAAGAGTGCTCTTTTCTCAAAAGCAGAGTGTGTTTTTGTAAGGCGAGCTAGCGTTTGTTTCCTAGTCCTAAGTGGAGTTGAATCACATGCAGTTTCTGGTCCTATGAACAAGAGTTGTTTTCTGGTAAGGAAAGTCACTATTGCGCTCCCATTGCCCTTTACAAGGCAAATAGCACTCGCGTCTTTTCCCAGCAAGTACAGTGTATTGGACTGAATAGGAGCTACTGTTCTTGTCAGTTTACTAAGCAGAATTGAACTAGATATGGTCCGTGCGTGTAGGAAGCACAGTTCTTTTGTTCTGAGCAAGCTCACTGTTTGGACCCCATAGGAAACACAGTAGAGTAGAAGAGTGCTCTTTTCTCAAAAGCAGAGTGTGTTTCTTGGAAGTCGAGCTAGCTTTTCTTTCCCAGTCCTAAATGGTGTTGAGTCACATGCAGTTTTTTGTCCTACGAGCAAGAGTTGTTTTCTGGTAAGACAAGTCACTATTGTGCTCCAATTGCCATACACAGTGCAAATAGCACTCGCTTCTGTTCCCAGCAAGCTCAGTGTATCGGACTGAAGAGGAGCTACTGTTCTTGTCAGTTTCCTAAGCAGAGTTGAACTAGATATGGCCCGTGTGTAGGAAGCACAGTTCTTTTGTTCTGAGCAAGCTCACTGTTCTGGCCCTATAGGAAACACAGTAGAGTAGAAGAGTGCTCTTTTCTCTAAAGCAGAGTGTGTTTCTTGTAAGGTGAGCTAGCTTTTGTTTCCCAGTCCTAAATGGAGTTGAATCACATGCAGTTTCTGGTCCTACGAGCAAGAGTTGTTTTCTGGTAAGAAGAGTCACTATTGCGCTGCCATTGCCATACACAGGACAAATAGCACCTGCGTATGTTCCCAGCAATTACAGTGTATTGGACTGAAGAGGATCTACTGTTCTTGTAAGGTTCCTAAGCAGAATTGAACTAGATATGGCCATGTGTGTAGGAAACACAGTTCTTTTGTTCTGAGCAAGCTCACTTTTCGGAACACATAGGAAACACAATAGAGTAGAAGAGTGCTCTTTTCTCAAAAGCAGAGTGTGTTTTTGTAAGGCGAGCTAGCGTTTGTTTCCTAGTCCTAAATGGAGTTGAATCACATGCAGTTTCTGGTCCTATGAACAAGAGTTGTTTTCTGGTAAGGAAAGTCACTATTGCGCTCCCATTGCCCTTTACAAGGCAAATAGCACTCGCATCTTTTTCCAGCAAGTACAGTGTATTGGACTGAATAGGAGCTACTGTTCTTGTCAGTTTACTAAGCAGAATGGAACTAGATATAGTCCGTGCGTGTAGGAAGCACAGTTCTTTTGTTCTGAGCAAGCTCACTCTTCTGGCCCTATAGGAAACACAGTAGAGTGGAAGAGTGCTCTTTTCTCTAAAGCAGAGTGTGTTTCTTGTAAGGCGAGCTAGCCTTTGTTTCCCAGTCCTAAATGGACTTGAATCACATGCAGTTTCTGCTCCTAAGAGCAAGAGCTGTTTTCTGGTAAGGAAAGTCACTTTTGTGCTCCCCTTGCCATACATAGTGCAAATAGCTCTCACGTCTGTTCCCACCAAGTACAGTGTATCGGACTGTAGAGGAGCTATTGTTCTTGTCAGTTTCCTAAGCAGAGTTGAACTAGATATGGCCCGCGTGTGTAGGAAGCACAGTTCTTTTGTTCTGAGCAAGCTCACTGTTTTGACCCCATAGGAAACACAGTAGAGAAGAAGAGTGCTCTTTTCTCTAAAGCAGAATGTGTTTATTGTAAGGCGAGCTAGCGTTTGTTTCCCAGTCCTAAATGGAGTGGAATCACATGCAGTTTCTGGTCCTACGAGCAGGAGTTGTTTTCTGGTAAGGAAAGTCACTCTTGCGCTCCCATTGCCATACACAGTGCCAATAGCCCTCCCGTCTGTTCCCAGCAAGTACAGTGTATTGGACTGAAAAGGAGCTACTGTTCTTCTCAGTTTCCTAAGCAGAGTTGAACTAGATATGGCCCGTGTGTGTAGGAAGTACAGTTCTTTTTTTCTGAGCAAGCTCACTGTTCTGGCCCTATAGGAAACACAGAAGAGCTGAAGAGTGCTCTTTTCTCAAAAGCAGAGTGTGTTTCTTGTAAAGCGAGCTAGAGTTTGTTTCCCAGTCCTAAATGGAGTTGAATCACATGCAGTTTCTGGTCCTATGAGCAAGATTTGTTTTCTGGTAAGAAGAGTCACTATTGCGCTGCCATTGCCATACACAGGACAAATAGCACTCGCGTCTGTTCCAGCAAGTACAGTGTATTGAACTGAAGAGGATCTACTGTTCTTGTCAGGTTCCTAAGCAGACTTGAACTAGATATGGCCGTGTGTAGGAAGCACAGTTTTTTTGTTCTGAGCAAGCTCACTTTTCGGAACACATAGGAAACACAGTAGAGTAGAAGAGTGCTCTTTTCTCAAAAGCAGAGTGTGTTTTTGTAAGGCGAGCTAGCGTTTGTTTTCTAGTCCTAAATGGAGTTGAATCACATGCAGTTTCTGGTCCTATGAACAAGAGTTGTTTTCTGGTAAGGAAAGTCACTATTGCGCTCCCATTGCCCTTTACAAGGCAAATAGCACTCGCGTCTTTTCCCAGCAAGTACAGTGTATTGGACTGAATAGGAGCTACTGTTCTTGTCAGTTTACTAAGCAGAATTGAACTAGGTATGGTCCGTGCGTGTAGGAAGCACAGTTCTTTTGTTCTGAGCAAGCTCACTGTTTGGACCCCATAGGAAACACAGTAGAGTAGAAGAGTGCTCTTTTCTCAAAAGCAGAGTGTGTTTCTTGGAAGTCGAGCTAGCATTTCTTTCCCAGTCCTAAATGGAGTTGAGTCACATGCAGTTTTTTGTCCTACGAGCAAGAGTTGTTTTCTGGTAAGACAAGTAACTATTGTGCTCCAATTTGCATAAACAGTGCAAATAGCACTCGCATCTGTTACCCACAAGTACAGTGTATTGGACGGAAGAGGAGCTACTGTTCTTGTCAGTTTCCTAAGCCGAATTGAACTAGATATGGCCGTGTGTAGGAAGCACAGTTCTTTTGTTCTGAGCAAGCTCACTGTTCTGGCCCTATAGGAAAAACAGTAGAGTAGAAGAGTGCTCTTTTCTCAAAAGCAGAGTGTGTTTCTTGTAAGGCGAGCTAGCGTTTCTTTCCCAGTCCTAAATGGAGTTGAGTCACATGCAGTTTTTTGTCCTACGAGCAAGAGTTGTTTTCTGGTAAGACGAGTCACTATTGTGCTCCAATTGCCATACACAGTGCAAATAGCACTCGCGTCTGTTCCCTGCAAGTACAGTGTATTGGACGGAAAAGGAGCTACTGTTCTTGTCAGTTTCCTAAGCAGAGTTGAACTAGATATGGCCCGTGTGTGTAGGAAGCACAGTTCTTTTGTTCTGAGCAAGGTCCCTGTTCGGAACCCATATGAAACACAGTAGAGTAGAAGAGTGCTCTTTTCTCTAAAGCAGAGTGTGTTTCATGTAAGGCGAGGTAGCATTTGTTTCCCAGTCCTAAATGGAGTGGAATCACATGCAATTTCTGGTCCTACGAGCAAGAGTTGTTTTCTGGTAAGAAGAGACACTATTGCACTGCCATTGCCATACACAGGACAAATAGCACTGGCGTCTGTTCCCAGCAAGTACAGTGTATTGGACTGAAGAGTATCTACTGTTCTTGTCAGGTTCCTAAGCAGACTTGAACTAGATATGGCCCGTGTGTGTAGGAAGCACAGTTTTTTTGTTCTGAGCAAGCTCACTGTTCGGAACACATAGGAAACACAGTAGAGTAGAAGAGTTCTCTTTTCTCAAAAGCAGACTGTGTTTCATGTAAGGCGAGCTAGCATTTGTTTCCCAGTTCTAAATGGAGTTGAATCACATGCAGTTTCTGGTCCTACGAGCAAGGGATGTTTTCTGGTAAGAAGAGTCACTCTTGCGCTGCCATTGCCATACACAGGACAAATAGCACTGGCGTCTGTTCCCAGCAAGTACAGTGTATTGGACTGAAGAGGATCTACTGTTCTTGTCAGGTTCCTAAGCAGACTTGAACTAGATATGGCCATGTGTAGGAAGCACAGTTTTTTTGTTCTGAGCAAGCTCACTGTTCGGAACACATAGGAAACACAGTAGAGTAGAAGAGTGCTCTTTTCTCAAAAGCAGAGTGTGTTTCATGTAAGGCGAGGTAGGATTTGTTTCCCAGTCCTAAATGGAGTTGAATCACATGCAGTTTCTGGTCCTACGAGCAAGGGTTGTTTTCTGGTAAGAAGAGTCACTATTGCGCTGCCATTGCCACGCAAAGGACAAATAGCACTGGCGTTTGTTCCCAGCAAGTACAGTGTATTGGACTGAAGAGGGTCTACTGTTCTTGTCAGGTTCCTAAGCAGACTTGAACTAGATATGGCCGTGTGTATAGGAAGCACAGTTTTTTTGTTCTGAGCAAGCTCACTGTTCGGAACACATAGGAAACACAGTAGAGTAGAAGAGTGCTCTTTTCTCAAAAGCAGAGTGTGTTTCTTGGAAGTCGAGCTAGCGTTTGTTTCCCAGTCCTAAATGGAGTTGAGTCACATGCAGTTTTTTGTCTTACGAGCAAGAGTTGTTTTCTGGTAGGACAAGTCACTATTGTGCTCCAATGCCATACACAGTGCAAATAGCACTCGCGTCTGTTCCCCACAAGTACAGTGTATTGGACTGAAGAGGATCTACTGTTCTTGTCAGGTTCCTAACCAGAATTGAACTAGATATAGTCGTGTGTGTAGGAAGCACAGTTCTTTTGTTCTGAGCAAGCTCACTGTTCGGACATCATAGGAAACACAGTAGAGTAGAAGAGTGCTCTTTTCTCAAAAGTAGAGTGTGTTTCTTGTAAGGCGAGCTACGTTTGTTTCCCAGTCCTAAATGGAGTTGAATCTCATGCAGTTTCTGGTCCTAAGAGCAAGAGTTGTTTTCTGGTAAGGAAGGTCACTATTGCGCTCCCCTTGCCATACATAGTGCAAATAGCTCTTGCGTCTATTCCCAGCAAGTACAGTGTATCGGTTTGAAGAGGAGCTACTATTCTTGTCAGTTTCCTAAGCAGAGTTGAACTAGATATGGCCCGTGTGTGTAGGAAGCACAGTTCTTATGTTCTGAACAAGCTCACTGTTCTGGCCCTATTGGAAACACAGTAGAGTAGAAGAGTGCTCTTTTCTCAAAAGCAGAGTGTGTTTTTGTAAGGCGAGCTAGCGTTTGTTTCCTAGTCCTAAATGGAGTTGAATCACATGCAGTTTCTGGTCCTACAAGCAAGAGTTGTTTTCTGGTAAGAAGAGTCACTATTGCACTGCCATTGCCATACACAGGACAAATAGCACTGGCGTGTGTTCCCAGCAAGAACAGTGTATTGGACTGAAGAGGATCTACTGTTCTTGTCAGGTTCCTAAGCAGACTTGAACTAGATATGGCCGTGTGTGTAGGAAGCACAGTTTTTTTGTTCTGAGCAAGCTCACTGTTCGGAACACATAGGAAACACAGTGGAGTAGAAGAGTGCTCTTTTCTCAAAAGCAGAGTGTGTTTCTTGGAAGTCGAGCTAGCGTTTGTTTCCCAGTCTTAAATGGAGTTGAGTCACATGCAGTTTTTTGTCCAATGAGGAAGAGTTATTTTCTGGTAAGACAAGTCACTATTGTGCTCCAATGCCATACACAGTGCAAATAGCACTCGCGTTTGTTCCCCGCAAGTACAGTGTATTGGACAGAAGAGGAGCTACTGTTCTTGTTTGTTTCCTAAGCAGAGTTTAATTAGATATGGCCCGTGGGTATAGAAAGCACAGTTCTTTTGTTCTGAGCAAGCTCACTGTTCGGACCCCAGAGGAAACACAGTAGAGTAGAAGAGTGCTCTTTTCTCAAAGCAGAGTGTGTTTCTTGTAAGGCGAGCTAGCATTTGTTTCCCAGTCCTAAATGGAGTTGAATCTCATGCAGTTTCTGGTCTTACGAGCAAGAGTTGTTTTCTGGTAAGGAAAGTCACTATTGCACTCCCATTGCCATACACAGTGCAAATAGCACTCGCGTCTGTTCCCAGCAAGTACAGTGTATCAGACTGAAGAGGAGCTACTGTTCTTGTCAGTTTCCTAAGCAGAGTTGACTAGTTATGGGCCATATGTAGGAAGCACAGTTCTTTTGTTTTGAGCAAGCTCACTGTTCTGGCCATATAGGAAACACAGTAGAGTAGAAGAGTGCTCTTTTCTCAAAAGCAGAGCGTGTTTTTGTAAGGCGAGCTAGCGTTTGTTTCCTAGTCCTAAATGGAGTTGAATCACATGCAGTTTCTGGTCCTACGAACAAGACTTTTTTTCTGGTAAGGAAAGTCACTATTGCACTCCCATTGCTATATACAAGGCAAATAGCACTCGCGTCTTTTCCCAGCAAGTACAGTGTATTGGACTGAATAGGAGCTACTGTTCTTGTCAGTTTCCTAAGCAGAGTTGAACTAGATATGGCCCGTGTGTGTAGGAAGTACAGTTCTTTTTTTCTGAGCAAGCTCACTGTTCTGGCCCTATAGGAAACACAGTAGAGTAGAAGAGTGCTCTTTTCTCTAAAGCAGAGTGTGTTTCTTGTAAAGCGAGCTAGATTTTGTTTCCCAGTCCTAAATGGAGTGGAATCACATGCAATTTCTGGTCCTATGAACAAGAGTTGTTTTCTGGTAAGAAGAGACACTATTGCACTGCCATTGCCATACACAGGACAAATAGCACTGGCGTCTGTTCCCAGCAAGTACAGTGTATTGGACTGAAGAGTATCTACTGTTCTTGTCAGGTTCCTAAGCAGACTTGAACTAGATATGCCCGTGTGTAGGAAGCACAGTTTTTTTGTTCTGAGCAAGCTCACTGTTCGGAACACATAGGAAACACAGTAGAGTAGAAGAGTTCTCTTTTCTCAAAAGCAGACTGTGTTTCATGTAAGGCGAGCTAGCATTTGTTTCCCAGTTCTAAATGGAGTTGAATCACATGCAGTTTCTGGTCCTACGAGCAAGGGATGTTTTCTGGTAAGAAGAGTCACTATTGCGCTGCCATTGCCATACACAGGACAAATAGCACTGGCGTCTGTTGCCAGCAAGTACAGTGTATTGGACTGAAGAGGATCTACTGTTCTTGTCAGGTTCCTAAGCAGACTTGAACTAGATATGGCCGTGTGTAGGAAGCACAGTTTTTTTGTTCTGAGCAAGCTCACTGTTCGGAACACATAGGAAACACAGTAGAGTAGAAGAGTGCTCTTTTCTCAAAAGCAGAGTGTGTTTCATGTAAGGCGAGCTAGGATTTGTTTCCCAGTCCTAAATGGAGTTGAATCACATGCAGTTTCTGGTCCTACGAGCAAGGGTTGTTTTCTGGTAAGAAGAGTCACTATTGCGCTGCCATTGCCACACAAAGGACAAATACTACTGGCGTTTGTTCCCAGCAAGTACAGTGTATTGGACTGAAGAGGATCTACTGTTCTTGTCAGGTTCCTAAGCAGACTTCAACTAGATATGGCCGTGTGTATAGGAAGCACAGTTTTTTTGTTCTGAGCAAGCTCACTGTTCGGAACACATAGGAAACACAGTAGAGTAGAAGAGTGCTCTTTTCTCAAAAGCAGAGTGTGTTTCTTGGAAGTCGAGCTAGCGTTTGTTTCCCAGTCCTAAATGGAGTTGAGTCACATGCAGTTTTTTGTCTTACGAGCAAGAGTTGTTTTCTGGTAGGACAAGTCACTATTGTGCTCCAATGCCATACACAGTGCAAATAGTACTCGCGTCTGTTCCCTGCAAGTACAGTGTATTGGACTGAAGAGGATCTACTGTTCTTGTCAGGTTCCTAACCAGAATTGAACTAGATATAGTCGTGTGTGTAGGAAGCACAGTTCTTTTGTTCTGAGCAAGCTCACTTTTCGGACATCATAGGAAACACAGTAGAGTAGAAGAGTGCTCTTTTCTCAAAAGCAGAGTGTGTTTCATGTAAGGCGAGCTAGGATTTGTTTCCCAGTCCTAAATGGAGTTGAATCTCATGCAGTTTCTGGTCCTAAGAGCAAGAGATATTTTCTGGTAAGAAGAGTCACTATTGCACTGCCATTGCCATACACAGGACAAATAGCACTGGCGTGTGTTCCCAGCAAGTACAGTGTATTGGACTGAAGAGGATCTATTCTTCTTGTGAGGTTCCTAAGCAGACTTGAACTAGATATGGCCGTGTGTGTAGGAAGCACAGTTTTTTTGTTCTGAGCAAGCTCACTGTTCGGAACACATAGGAAACACAGTGGAGTAGAAGAGTGCTCTTTTCTCAAAAGCAGAGTGTGTTTCTTGGAAGTCGAGCTAGCGTTTGTTTCCCAGTCTTAAATGGAGTTGAGTCACATGCAGTTTTTTGTCCAATGAGGAAGAGTTATTTTCTGGTAAGACAAGTCACTATTGTGCTCCAATGCCATACACAGTGCAAATAGCACTCGCGTTTGTTCCCAGCAAGTACAGTGTATTGGACAGAAGAGGAGCTACTGTTCTTGTTTGTTTCCTAAGCAGAGTTTAATTAGATATGGCCCGTGTGTGTAGAAAGCACAGTTCGTTTGTTCTGAGCAAGCTCACTGTTCGGAACCCAGAGGAAACACAGTAGAGTAGAAGAGTGCTCTTTTCTCAAAAGCAGAGTGTGTTTCTTGTAAGGCGAGCTAGCATTTGTTTCCCAGTCCTAAATGGAGTTGAATCACATGCAGTTTTTTGTCCTACGAGCAAGAGTTGTTTTCTGGTAAGCAAAGTCACTATTGCACTCCCATTGCCATACACAGTGCAAATAGCACTCGCGTCTGTTCCCAGCAATTACAGTGTAGCAGACTGAAGAGGAGCTACTGTTCTTGTCAGTTTCCTAAGCAGAGTTGAACTAGTTATGGCCCGTGTGTAGGAAGCACAGTTCTTTTGTTCTGAGCAAGCTCATTGTTCTGGCCCTATAGGAAACACAGTAGAGTAGAAGAGTGCTCTTTTCTCAAAAGCAGAGTGTGTTTCTTGTTAGGCGAGCTAGCATTTGTTTCACAGTCCTAATTGGAGTTGAGTCACATGCAGTTTTTTGTCCTATGAGCAAGAGTTTTTTTCTGGTAAGACGAGTCATTATTGTGCTCCAATTGCCATACACAGTGCAAATAGCACTCGTGTCTGTTCCCAGCAAGTACAGTGTATCGGACTGAAGAGGAGCTACTGTTCTTGTCAGTTGCCTAAGCAGAGTTGACCTAGATATGGCCTGTGTGTGTAGGAAGCACAGTTCTTTTGTTCTAAGCAAGCTCACTGTACGGAGCCAATAGGAAACACAGTAGAGTAGAAGAGTGCTCTTTTCTCTAAAGCAGAGTGTGTTTCTTGTAAGGTGAGCTAGCTTTTGTTTCCCAGTCATAAATGGTGTTGAATCACATGCAGTTTCTAATCCTACGAGCAAGAGTTGTTTTCTGATATGAAGAGTCACTATTGCGCTGCCATTGCCGTACACAGGACAAACAGCACTGGTGTCTGTTCCCAGCAATTACAGTGTACTGTACTGAAGAGGATCTACTGTCCTTGTCAGGTTCCTAAGCAGAATTGAACTAGATATGGCCGTGTGTAGGAAGCACAGTTCTTTTGTTCTGAGCAAGCTCACTGTTCTGGCCCTATAGGAAACACAGTAGAGTAGAAGAGTGCTCTTTTCTCAAAAGCAGAGTGTGTTTCATGTAAGACGAGGTAGCATTTGTTTCCCAGTCCTAAATGGAGTTGAATCACATGAAGTTTCTGGTCTTACGAGCAAGAGTTGTTTTCTGGTAAGGAGAGTCACTATTGCGCTCCCATTGCCATACACAGTGCAAATAGCACTCGCTTCTGTTCCCAGCAAGCTCAGTGTATCGGACTGAAGAGGAGCTACTGTTCTTGTCAGTTTCCTAAGCAGAGTTGAACTAGATATGGCCCGTGTGTATTAAGCACAGTTCTTTTGTTCTGAGCAAGCTCACTGTTCTGGCCCTATAGGAAACACAGTAGAGTAGATGAGTGCTCTTTTCTCTAAAGCAGAGTGTGTTTCTTGTAAGGTGAGCTAGCTTTTGTTTCCCAGTCCTAAATGGAGTTGAATCACATGCAGTTTCTGGTCCTACGAGCAAGAGTTGTTTTCTTGTAAGAAGAGTCACTATTGCACTGCCATTGCCATACACAGGACAAATAGCACTCGCGTCTGTTCCCAGCAATTGCAGTGTATTGGACTGAAGAGGATCTACTGTTCTTGTAAGGTTCCTAAGCAGAATTGAACTAGATATGGCCGTGTGTGTAGGAAACACAGTTCTTTTGTTCTGAGCAAGCTCACTTTTCGGAACACATAGGAAACACAATAGAGTAGAAGAGTGCTCTTTTCTCAAAAGCAGAGTGTGTTTTTGTAAGGCGAGCTAGCGTTTGTTTCCTAGTCCTAAATGGAGTTGAATCACATGCATTTTCTGGTCCTATGAAGAAGAGTTGGTTTCTGGTAAGGAAAGTCAGTATTGTGCTCCCATTGCCCTTTACAAGGCAAATAGCACTCGCGTCTTTTCCCAGCAAGTACAGTGTATTGGACTGAATAGGAGCTACTGTTCTTGTCAGTTTACTAAGCAGAATGGAACTAGATATGGTCCGTGCGTGTAGGAAGCACAGTTCTTTTGTTCTGAGCAAGCTCACTGTTTGGACCCCATAGGAAACACAGTAGAGTAGAAGAGTGCTCTTTTCTCAAAAGCAGAATGTGTTTATTGTAAGGCGAGCCAGCGTTTGTTTCCCAGTCCTAAATGGAGTGTAATCACATGCAGTTTCTGGTCCTACGAGCAGGAGTTGTTTTCTGGTAAGGAAAGTCACTATTGCGCTCCCATTGCCATACACAGTGCAAATAGCCCTCCCGTCTGTTCCCAGCAAGTACAGTGTATTGGACTGAAAAGGAGCTACTGTTCTTGTCAGTTTCCTAAGCAGAGTTGAACTAGATATGGCCCGTGTGTGTAGGAAGTACAGTTCTTTTTTTCTGAGCAAGCTCACTGTTCTGGCCCTATAAGAAACACAGAAGAGTAGAAGAGTGCTCTTTTCTCAAAAGCAGAGTGTGTTTCTTGTAAAGCGAGCTAGAGTTTGTTTCCCAGTCCTAAATGGAGTTGAATCACATGCAGTTTCTGGTCCTACGAGCAAGATTTGTTTTCTGGTAAGAAGAGTCACTATTGCGCTGCCATTGCCATACACAGGACAAATAGCACTCGCGTCTGTTCCAGCAAGTACCGTGTATTGAACTGAAGAGGATCTAGTGTTCTTGTCAGGTTCCTAAGCAGACTTGAACTAGGTATGGCCGTGTGTAGGAAGCACAGTTTTTTTGTTCTGAGCAAGCTCACTTTTCGGAACACATAGGAAACACAGTAGAGTAGAAGAGTGCTCTTTTCTCAAAAGCAGAGTGTGTTTTTGTAAGGCGAGCTAGCGTTTGTTTCCTAGTCCTAAATGGAGTTGAATCACATGCAGTTTCTGGTCCTATGAACAAGAGTTGTTTTCTGGTAAGGAAAGTCACTATTGCGCTCCCATTGCCCTTTACAAGGCAAATAGCACTCGCGTCTTTTCCCAGCAAGTACAGTGTATTGGACTGAATAGGAGCTACTGTTCTTGTCAGTTTACTAAGCAGAATTGAACTAGATATGGTCCGTGCGTGTAGGAAGCACAGTTCTTTTGTTCTGAGCAAGCTCACTGTTTGGACCCCATAGGAAACACAGTAGAGTAGAAGAGTGCTCTTTTCTCAAAAGCAGAGTGTGTTTCTTGGAAGTCGAGCTAGCTTTTCTTTCCCAGTCCTAAATGGAGTTGAGTCACATGCAGTTTTTGTCCTACGAGCAAGAGTTGTTTTCTGGTAAGACAAGTCACTATTGTGCTCCAATTGCCATACACAGTGCAAATAGCACTCGCTTCTGTTCCCAGCAAGCTCAGTGTATCGGACTGAAGAGGAGCTACTGTTCTTGTCAGTTTCCTAAGCAGAGTTGAACTAGATATGGCCCGTGTGTAGGAAGCACAGTTCTTTTGTTCTGAGCAAGCTCACTGTTCTGGCCCTATAGGAAACACAGTAGAGTAGAAGAGTGCTCTTTTCTCTAAAGCAGAATGTGTTTCTTGTAAGGTGAGCTAGCTTTTGTTTCCCAGTCCTAAATGGAGTTGAATCACATGCAGTTTCTGGTCCTACGAGCAAGAGTTGTTTTCTGGTAAGAAGAGTCACTATTGCGCTGCCATTGCCATACACAGGACAAATAGCACCCGCGTATGTTCCCAGCAATTACAGTGTATTGGACTGAAGAGGATCTACTGTTCTTGTAAGGTTCCTAAGCAGAATTGAACTAGATATGGCCGTGTGTGTAGGAAACACAGTTCTTTTGTTCTGAGCAAGCTCACTTTTCGGAACACATAGGAAACACAATAGAGTAGAAGAGTGCTCTTTTCTCAAAAGCAGAGTGTGTTTTTGTAAGGCGAGCTAGCGTTTGTTTCCTAGTCCTAAATGGAGTTGAATCACATGCAGTTTCTGGTCCTATGAACAAGAGTTGTTTTCTGGTAAGGAAAGTCACTATTGCGCTCCCATTGCCCTTTACAAGGCAAATAGCACTCGCGTCTTTTTCCAGCAAGTACAGTGTATTGGACTGAATAGGAGCTACTGTTCTTGTCAGTTTACTAAGCAGAATGGAACTAGATATAGTCCGTGCGTGTAGGAAGCACAGTTCTTTTGTTCTGAGCAAGCTCACTCTTCTGGCCCTATAGGAAACACAGTAGAGTGGAAGAGTGCTCTTTTCTCTAAAGCAGAGTGTGTTTCTTGTAAGGCGAGCTAGCGTTTGTTTCCCAGTCCTAAATGGAGTTGAATCACATGCATTTTCTGCTCCTAAGAGCAAGAGCTGTTTTCTGGTAAGGAAAGTCACTTTTGTGCTCCCCTTGCCATACATAGTGCAAATAGCTCTCACGTCAGTTCCCACCAAGTACAGTGTATCGGACTGTAGAGGAGCTATTGTTCTTGTCAGTTTCCTAAGCAGAGTTGAACTAGATATGGCCCGCGTGTGTAGGAAGCACAGTTCTTTTGTTCTGAGCAAGCTCACTGTTTTGACCCCATAGGAAACACAGTAGAGAAGAAGAGTGCTCTTTTCTCTAAAGCAGAATGTGTTTATTGTAAGGCGAGCTAGCGTTTGTTTCCCAGTCCTAAATGGAGTGGAATCACATGCAGTTTCTGGTCCTACGAGCAGGAGTTGTTTTCTGGTAAGGAAAGTCACTATTGTGCTCCCATTGCCCTACACAGTGCCAATAGCCCTCCCGTCTGTTCCCAGCAAGTACAGTGTATTGGACTGAAAAGGAGCTACTGTTCTTCTCAGTTTCCTAAGCAGAGTTGAACTAGATATGGCCCGTGTGTGTAGGAAGTACAGTTCTTTTTTTCTGAGCAAGCTCACTGTTCTGGCCCTATAGGAAACACAGAAGAGTAGAAGAGTGCTCTTTTCTGAAAAGCAGAGTGTGTTTCTTGTAAAGCGAGCTAGAGTTTGTTTCCCAGTCCTAAATGGAGTTGAATCACATGCAGTTTCTGGTCCTATGAGCAAGATTTGTTTTCTGGTAAGAAGAGTCACTATTGCGCTGCCATTGCCATACACAGGACAAATAGCACTCGCGTCTGTTCCAGCAAGTACAGTGTATTGAACTGAAGAGGATCTACTGTTCTTGTCAGGTTCCTAAGCAGACTTGAACTAGATATGGCCGTGTGTAGGAAGCACAGTTTTTTTGTTCTGAGCAAGCTCACTTTTCGGAACACATAGGAAACACAGTAGAGTAGAAGAGTGCTCTTTTCTCAAAAGCAGAGTGTGTTTTTGTAAGGCGAGCTAGCGTTTGTTTCCTAGTCCTAAATGGAGTTGAATCACATGCAGTTTCTGGTCCTATGAACAAGAGTTGTTTTCTGGTAAGGAAAGTCAGTATTGCGCTCCCATTGCCCTTTACAAGGCAAATAGCACTCGCGTCTTTTCCCAGCAAGTACAGTGTATTGGACTGAATAGGAGCTACTGTTCTTGTCAGTTTACTAAGCAGAATTGAACTAGGTATGGTCCGTGCGTGTAGGAAGCACAGTTCTTTTGTTCTGAGCAAGCTCACTGTTTGGACCCCATAGGAAACACAGTAGAGTAGAAGAGTGCTCTTTTCTCAAAAGCAGAGTGTGTTTCTTGGAAGTCGAGCTAGCATTTCTTTCCCAGTCCTAAATGGAGTTGAGTCACATGCAGTTTTTTGTCCTACGAGCAAGAGTTGTTTTCTGGTAAGACAAGTAACTATTGTGCTCCAATTTGCATACACAGTGCGAATAGCACTCGCATCTGTTACCCGCAAGTACAGTGTATTGGACGGAAGAGGAGCTACTGTTCTTGTCAGTTTCCTAAGCAGAATTGAACTAGATATGGCCGTGTGTAGGAAGCACAGTTCTTTTGTTCTGAGCAAGCTCACTGTTCTGGCCCTATAGGAAAAACAGTAGAGTAGAAGAGTGCTCTTTTCTCAAAAGCAGAGTGTGTTTCTTGTAAGGCGAGCTAGCGTTTCTTTCCCAGTCCTAAATGGAGTTGAGTCACATGCAGTTTTTTGTCCTACGAGCAAGAGTTGTTTTCGGGTAAGACGAGTCACTATTGTGCTCCAATTGCCATACACAGTGCAAATAGCACTCGCGTCTGTTCCCTGCAAGTACAGTGTATTGGACGGAAAAGGAGCTACTGTTCTTGTCAGTTTCCTAAGCAGAGTTGAACTAGATATGGCCCGTGTGTGTAGGAAGCACAGTTCTTTTGTTCTGAGCAAGGTCACTGTTCGGAACCCATAGGAAACACAGTAGACTAGAAGCGTGCTCTTTTCTCTAAAGCAGAGTGTGTTTCATGTAAGGCAAGGTAGCATTTGTTTCCCAGTCCTAAATGGAGTGGAATCACATGCAATTTCTGGTCCTACAAGAAAGAGTTGTTTTCTGGTAAGAAGAGACACTATTGCACTGCCATTGCCATACACAGGACAAATAGCACTGGCGTCTGTTCCCAGCAAGTACAGTGTATTGGACTGAAGAGTATCTACTGTTCTTGTCAGGTTCCTAAGCAGACTTGAACTAGATATGCCCGTGTGTGTAGGAAGCACAGTTTTTTTGTTCTGAGCAAGCTCACTGTTCGGAACACATAGGAAACACAGTAGAGTAGAAGAGTTCTCTTTTCTCAAAAGCAGACTGTGTTTCATGTAAGGCGAGCTAGCATTTGTTTCCCAGTTCTAAATGGAGTTGAATCACATGCAGTTTCTGGTCCTACGAGCAAGGGATGTTTTCTGGTAAGAAGAGTCACTATTGCGCTGCCATTGCCATACACAGGACAAATAGCACTGGCGTCTGTTCCCAGCAAGTACAGTGTATTGGACTGAAGAGGATCTACTGTTCTTGTCAGGTTCCTAAGCAGACTTGAACTAGATATGGCCGTGTGTAGGAAGCACAGTTTTTTTGTTCTGAGCAAGCTCACTGTTCGGAACACATAGGAAACACAGTAGAGTAGAAGAGTGCTCTTTTCTCAAAAGCAGAGTGTGTTTCATGTAAGGCGAGCTAAGATTTGTTTCCCAGTCCTAAATGGAGTTGAATCACATGCAGTTTCTGGTCCTACGAGCAAGGGTTGTTTTCTGGTAGGAAGAGTCACTATTGCGCTGCCATTGCCACACAAAGGACAAATAGCACTGGCGTTTGTTCCCAGCAAGTACAGTGTATTGGACTGAAGAGGGTCTACTGTTCTTGTCAGGTTCCTAAGCAGACTTCAACTAGATATGGCCGTGTGTATAGGAAGCACAGTTTTTTTGTTCTGAGCAAGCTCACTGTTCGGAACACATAGGAAACACAGTAGAGTAGAAGAGTGCTCTTTTCTCAAAAGCAGAGTGTGTTTCTTGTAAGGCGAGCTAGCGTTTGTTTCCCAGTCCTAAATGGAGTTGAGTCACATGCAGTTTTTTGTCTTACGAGCAAGAGTTGTTTTCTGGTAGGACAAGTCACTATTGTGCTCCAATGCCATACACAGTGCAAATAGCACTCGCGTCTGTTCCCCGCAATTACAGTGTATTGGACTGAAGAGGATCTACTGTTCTTGTCAGGTTCCTAACCAGAATTGAACTAGATATAGTCGTGTGTGTAGGAAGCACAGTTCTTTTGTTCTGAGCAAGCTCACTGTTCGGACATCATAGGAAACACAGTAGAGTAGAAGAGTGCTCTTTTCTCAAAAGTAGAGTGTGTTTCTTGTAAGGCGAGCTACGTTTGTTTCCCAGTCCTAAATGGAGTTGAATCTCATGCAGTTTCTGGTCCTAAGAGCAAGAGTTGTTTTCTGGTAAGGAAGGTCACTATTGCGCTCCCCTTGCCATACATAGTGCAAATAGCTCTCGCGTCTATTCCCAGCAAGTACAGTGTATCGGTTTGAAGAGGAGCTACTATTCTTGTCAGTTTCCTAAGCAGAGTTGAACTAGATATGGCCCGTGTGTGTAGGAAGCACAGTTCTTATGTTCTGAACAAGCTCACTGTTCTGGCCCTATTGGAAACACAGTAGAGTAGAAGAGTGCTCTTTTCTCAAAAGCAGAGTGTGTTTTTGTAAGGCGAGCTAGCGTTTGTTTCCTAGTCCTAAATGGAGTTGAATCACATGCAGTTTCTGGTCCTACAAGCAAGAGTTGTTTTCTGGTAAGAAGAGTCACTATTGCACTGCCATTGCCATACACAGGCCAAATAGCACTGGCGTGTGTTCCCAGCAAGAACAGTGTATTGGACTGAAGAGGATCTACTGTTCTTGTCAGGTTCCTAAGCAGACTTGAACTAGATATGGCCGTGTGTGTAGGAAGCACAGTTTTTTTGTTCTGAGCAAGCTCACTGTTCGGAACACATAGGAAACACAGTGGAGTAGAAGAGTGCTCTTTTCTCAAAAGCAGAGTGTGTTTCTTGGAAGTCGAGCTAGCGTTTGTTTCCCAGTCTTAAATGGAGTTGAGTCACATGCAGTTTTTTGTCCAATGAGGAAGAGTTATTTTCTGGTAAGACAAGTCACTATTGTGCTCCAATGCCATACACAGTGCAAATAGCACTCGCGTTTGTTCCCCGCAAGTACAGTGTATTGGACAGAAGAGGAGCTACTGTTCTTGTTTGTTTCCTAAGCAGAGTTTAATTAGATATGGCCCGTGGGTATAGAAAGCACAGTTCTTTTGTTCTGAGCAAGCTCAATGTTTGGACCCCAGAGGAAACACAGTAGAGTAGAAGAGTGCTCTTTTCTCAAAAGCAGAGTGTGTTTCTTGTAAGGCGAGCTAGCATTTGTTTACCAGTCCTAAATGGAGTTGAATCTCATGCAGTTTCTGGTCTTACGAGCAAGAGTTGTTTTCTGGTAAGGAAAGTCACTATTGCACTCCCATTGCCATACACAGTGCAAATAGCACTCGCGTCTGTTCCCAGCAAGTACAGTGTATCAGACTGAAGAGGAGCTACTGTTCTTGTCAGTTTCCTAAGCAGAGTTGACTAGTTATGGGCCATATGTAGGAAGCACAGTTCTTTTGTTTTGAGCAAGCTCACTGTTCTGGCCATATAGGAAACACAGTAGAGTAGAAGAGTGCTCTTTTCTCAAAAGCAGAGCGTGTTTTTGTAAGGCGAGCTAGCGTTTGTTTCCTAGTCCTAAATGGAGTTGAATCACATGCAGTTTCTGGTCCTACGAACAAGACTTTTTTCTGGTAAGGAAAGTCACTATTGCGCTCCCATTGCTATATACAAGGCAAATAGCACTCGCGTCTTTTCCCAGCAAGTACAGTGTATTGGACTGAATAGGAGCTACTGTTCTTGTCAGTTTCCTAAGCAGAGTTGAACTAGATATGGCCCGTGTGTGTAGGAAGTACAGTTCTTTTTTTCTGAGCAAGCTCACTGTTCTGGCCCTATAGGAAACACAGTAGAGTAGAAGAGTGCTCTTTTCTCTAAAGCAGAGTGTGTTTCTTGTAAAGCGAGCTAGATTTTGTTTCCCAGTCCTAAATGGAGTGGAATCACATGCAATTTCTGGTCCTACGAGCAAGAGTTGTTTTCTGGTAAGAAGAGACACTATTGCACTGCCATTGCCATACACAGGACAAATAGCACTGGCGTCTGTTCCCAGCAAGTACAGTGTATTGGACTGAAGAGTATCTACTGTTCTTGTCAGGTTCCTAAGCAGACTTGAACTAGATATGCCCGTGTGTAGGAAGCACAGTTTTTTTGTTCTGAGCAAGCTCACTGTTCGGAACACATAGGAAACACAGTAGAGTAGAAGAGTTCTCTTTTCTCAAAAGCAGACTGTGTTTCATGTAAGGCGAGCTAGCATTTGTTTCCCAGTTCTAAATGGAGTTGAATCACATGCAGTTTCTGGTCCTACGAGCAAGGGATGTTTTCTGGTAAGAAGAGTCACTATTGCGCTGCCATTGCCATACACAGGACAAATAGCACTGGCGTCTGTTCCCAGCAAGTACAGTGTATTGGACTGAAGAGGATCTACTGTTCTTGTCAGGTTCCTAAGCAGACTTGAACTAGATATGGCCGTGTGTAGGAAGCACAGTTTTTTTGTTCTGAGCAAGCTCACTGTTCGGAACACATAGGAAACACAGTAGAGTAGAAGAGTGCTCTTTTCTCAAAAGCAGAGTGTGTTTCATGTAAGGCGAGCTAGGATTTGTTTCCCAGTCCTAAATGGAGTTGAATCACATGCAGTTTCTGGTCCTACGAGCAAGGGTTGTTTTCTGGTAAGAAGAGTCACTATTGCGCTGCCATTGCCACACAAAGGACAAATACTACTGGCGTTTGTTCCCAGCAAGTACAGTGTATTGGACTGAAGAGGATCTACTGTTCTTGTCAGGTTCCTAAGCAGACTTCAACTAGATATGGCCGTGTGTATAGGAAGCACAGTTTTTTTGTTCTGAGCAAGCTCACTGTTCGGAACACATAGGAAACACAGTAGAGTAGAAGAGTGCTCTTTTCTCAAAAGCAGAGTGTGTTTCTTGGAAGTCGAGCTAGCGTTTGTTTCCCAGTCCTAAATGGAGTTGAGTCACATGCAGTTTTTTGTCTTACGAGCAAGAGTTGTTTTCTGGTAGGACAAGTCACTATTGTGCTCCAATGCCATACACAGTGCAAATAGTACTCGCGTCTGTTCCCCGCAAGTACAGTGTATTGGACTGAAGAGGATCTACTGTTCTTGTCAGGTTCCTAACCAGAATTGAACTAGATATAGTCGTGTGTGTAGGAAGCACAGTTCTTTTGTTCTGAGCAAGCTCACTCTTCGGACATCATAGGAAACACAGTAGAGTAGAAGAGTGCTCTTTTCTCAAAAGCAGAGTGTGTTTCATGTAAGGCGAGCTAGGATTTGTTTCCCAGTCCTAAATGGAGTTGAATCTCATGCAGTTTCTGGTCCTAAGAGCAAGAGATATTTTCTGGTAAGAAGAGTCACTATTGCACTGCCATTGCCATACACAGGACAAATAGCACTGGCGTGTGTTCCCAGCAAGTACAGTGTATTGGACTGAAGAGGATCTACTCTTCTTGTGAGGTTCCTAAGCAGACTTGAACTAGATATGGCCGTGTGTGTAGGAAGCACAGTTTTTTTGTTCTGAGCAAGCTCACTGTTCGGAACACATAGGAAACACAGTGGAGTAGAAGAGTGCTCTTTTCTCAAAAGCAGAGTGTGTTTCTTGGAAGTCGAGCTAGCGTTTGTTTCCCAGTCTTAAATGGAGTTGAGTCACATGCAGTTTTTTGTCCAATGAGGAAGAGTTATTTTCTTGTAAGACAAGTCACTATTGTGCTCCAATGCCATACACAGTGCAAATAGCACTCGCGTTTGTTCCCAGCAAGTACAGTGTATTGGACAGAAGAGGAGCTACTGTTCTTGTTTGTTTCCTAAGCAGAGTTTAATTAGATATGGCCCGTGTGTGTAGAAAGCACAGTTCTTTTGTTCTGAGCAAGCTCACTGTTCGGACCCCATAGGAAACACAGTAGAGTAGAAGAGTGCTCTTTTCTCAAAAGCAGAGTGTGTTTCTTGTAAGGCGAGCTAGCATTTGTTTCCCAGTCCTAAATGGAGTTGAATCACATGCAGTTTTTTGTCCTACGAGCAAGAGTTGTTTTCTGGTAAGCAAAGTCACTATTGCACTCCCATTGCCATACACAGTGCAAATAGCACTCGCGTCTGTTCCAAGCAATTACAGTGTAGCAGACTGAAGAGGAGCTACTGTTCTTGTCAGTTTCCTAAGCAGAGTTGAACTAGTTATGGCCCGTGTGTAGGAAGCACAGTTCTTTTGTTCTGAGCAAGCTCATTGTTCTGGCCCTATAGGAAACACAGTAGAGTAGAAGAGTGCTCTTTTCTCAAAAGCAGAGTGTGTTTCTTGTTAGGCGAGCTAGCATTTGTTTCACAGTCCTAATTGGAGTTGAGTCACATGCAGTTTTTTGTCCTATGAGCAAGAGTTTTTTTCTGGTAAGACGAGTCATTATTGTGCTCCAATTGCCATACACAGTGCAAATAGCACTCGTGTCTGTTCCCAGCAAGTACAGTGTATCGGACTGAAGAGGAGCTACTGTTCTTGTCAGTTGCCTAAGCAGAGTTGACCTAGATATGGCCTGTGTGTGTAGGAAGCACAGTTCTTTTGTTCTAAGCAAGCTCACTGTACGGAGCCAATAGGAAACACAGTAGAGTAGAAGAGTGCTCTTTTCTCTAAAGCAGAGTGTGTTTCTTGTAAGGTGAGCTAGCTTTTGTTTCCCAGTCATAAATGGTGTTGAATCACATGCAGTTTCTAATCCTACGAGCAAGAGTTGTTTTCTGTTATGAAGAGTCACTATTGCGCTGCCATTGCCGTACACAGGACAAACAGCACTGGTGTCTGTTCCCAGCAATTACAGTGTACTGTACTGAAGAGGATCTACTGTCCTTGTCAGGTTCCTAAGCAGAATTGAACTAGATATGGCCGTGTGTAGGAAGCACAGTTCTTTTGTTCTGAGCAAGCTCACTGTTCTGGCCCTATAGGAAACACAGTAGAGTAGAAGAGTGCTCTTTTTTCAAAAGCGGAGTGTGTTTCTTGTAAGGCGAGCTAGCGTTAGTTTCCCAGTCCTAAATGGAGTTGAGTCACATGCAGGTTTTTGTCCTACGAGCAAGAGTTGTTTTCTGGTAAGACGAGTCACTATTGTGCTCCAATTGCCATACACAGTGCAAATAGCTCTCGCGTCTGTTCCCCGCAAGTACAGTGTATTGGATGGAAGAGGAGCTACTGTTCTTGTCAGTTTCCTAAGCATAGTTGAACATGATATGTCCCGTGTGTGTAGGAAGCACAGTTCTTTTGTTCTGAGCAAGCTCTCTCTTCGGACCCCATAGGAAACACAGTAGAGTAGAAGAGTGCTCTTTTCTCAAAAGCAGAGTGTGTTTCATGTAAGGCGAGCTAGCATTTGTTTCCCAGTCCTAAATGGAGTTGAATCACATGAAGTTTCTGGTCTTACGAGCAAGAGTTGTTTTCTGGTAAGGAAAGTCACTATTGTGCTCCCATTGCCATACACAGTGCAAATAGCACTCGCTTCTGTTCCCAGCAAGCTCAGTGTATCGGACTGAAGAGGAGCTACTGTTCTTGTCAGTTTCCTAAGCAGAGTTGAACTAGATATGGCCCGTGTGTAGGAAGCACAGTTCTTTTGTTCTGAGCAAGCTCACTGTTCTGGCCCTATAGGAAACACAGTAGAGTAGAAGAGTGCTCTTTTCTCTAAAGCAGAGTGTGTTTCTTGTAAGGTGAGCTAGCTTTTGTTTCCCAGTCCTAAATGGAGTTGAATCACATGCAGTTTCTGGTCCTACGAGCAAGAGTTGTTTTCTGGTAAGAAGAGTCACTATTGCGCTGCCATTGCCATACACAGGACAAATAGTACTCGCGTCTGTTCCCAGCAATTACAGTGTATTAGACTGAAGAGGATCTACTGTTCTTGTAAGGTTCCTAAGCAGAATTGAACTAGATATAGCCGTGTGTGTAGGAAACACAGTTCTTTTGTTCTGAGCAAGCTCACTTTTCGGAACACATAGGAAACACAATAGAGTAGAAGAGTGCTCTTTTCTCAAAAGCAGAGTGTGTTTTTGTAAGGCGAGCTAGCGTTTGTTTCCTAGTCCTAAATGGAGTTGAATCACATGCATTTTCTGGTCCTATGAAGAAGAGTTGTTTTCTGGTAAGGAAAGTCATTATTGCGCTCCCATTGCCCTTTACAAGGCAAATAGCACTCGCGTCTTTTCCCAGCAAGTACAGTGTATTGGACTGAATAGGAGCTACTGTTCTTGTCAGTTTACTAAGCAGAATGGAACTAGATATGGTCCGTGCGTGTAGGAAGCACAGTTCTTTTGTTCTGAGCAAGCTCACTGTTTGGACCCCATAGGAAACACAGTAGAGTAGAAGAGTGCTCTTTTCTCAAAAGCAGAATGTGTTTATAGTAAGGCGAGCCAGCGTTTGTTTCCCAGTCCTAAATGGAGTGGAATCACATGCAGTTTCTGGTCCTACGAGCAGGAGTTGTTTTCTGGTAAGGAAAGTCACTATTGCGCTCCCATTGCCATACACAGTGCAAATAGCCCTCCCATCTGTTCCCAGCAAGTACAGTGTATTGGACTGAAAAGGAGCTACAGTTCTTCTCAGTTTCCTAAGCAGAGTTGAACTAGATATGGCCCGTGTGTGTAGGAAGTACAGTTCTTTTTTTCTGAGCAAGCTCACTGTTCTGGCCCTATAGGAAACACAGAAGAGTAGAAGAGTGCTCTTTTCTCAAAAGCAGAGTGTGTTTCTTGTAAAGCGAGCTAGAGTTTGTTTCCCAGTCCTAAATGGAGTTGAATCACATGCAGTTTCTGGTCCTACGAGCAAGATTTGTTTTCTGGTAAGAAGAGTCACTATTGCGCTGCCATTGCCATACACAGGACAAATAGCACTGGCGTCTGTTCCAGCAAGTACCGTGTATTGAACTGAAGAGGTTCTAGTGTTCTTGTCAGGTTCCTAAGCAGACTTGAACTAGGTATGGCCGTGTGTAGGAAGCACAGTTTTTTTGTTCTGAGCAAGCTCACTTTTCGGAACACATAGGAAACACAGTAGAGTAGAAGAGTGCTCTTTTCTCAAAAGCAGAGTGTGTTTTTGTAAGGCGAGCTAGCGTTTGTTTCCTAGTCCTAAATGGAGTTGAATCACATGCAGTTTCTGGTCCTATGAACAAGAGTTGTTTTCTGGTAAGGAAAGTCACTATTGCGCTCCCATTGCCCTTTACAAGGCAAATAGCACTCGCGTCTTTTCCCAGCAAGTACAGTGTATTGGACTGAATAGGAGCTACTGTTCTTGTCAGTTTACTAAGCAGAATTGAACTAGATATGGTCCGTGCGTGTAGGAAGCACAGTTCTTTTGTTCTGAGCAAGCTCACTGTTTGGACCCCATAGGAAACACAGTAGAGTAGAAGAGTGCTCTTTTCTCAAAAGCATAGTGTGTTTCTTGGAAGTCGAGCTAGCTTTTCTTTCCTAGTCCTAAATGGAGTTGAGTCACATGCAGTTTTTTGTCCTACGAGCAAGAGTTGTTTTCTGGTAAGACAAGTCACTATTGTGCTCCAATTGCCATACACAGTGCAAATAGCACTCGCTTCTGTTCCCAGCAAGCTCAGTGTATCGGACTGAAGAGGAGCTACTGTTCTTGTCAGTTTCCTAAGCAGAGTTGAACTAGATATGGCCCGTGTGTAGGAAGCACAGTTCTTTTGTTCTGAGCAAGCTCACTGTTCTGGCCCTATAGGAAACACAGTAGAGTAGAAGAGTGCTCTTTTCTCTAAAGCAGAGTGTGTTTCTTGTAAGGTGAGCTAGCTTTTGTTTCCCAGTCCTAAATGGAGTTGAATCACATGCAGTTTCTGGTCCTACGAGCAAGAGTTGTTTTCTTGTAAGAAGAGTCACTATTGCGCTGCCATTGCCATACACAGGACAAATAGCACCCGCGTATGTTCCCAGCAATTACAGTGTATTGGACTGAAGAGGATCTACTGTTCTTGTAAGGTTCCTAAGCAGAATTGAACTAGATATGGCCGTGTGTGTAGGAAACACAGTTCTTTTGTTCTGAGCAAGCTCACTTTTCGGAACACATAGGAAACACAATAGAGTAGAAGAGTGCTCTTTTCTCAAAAGCAGAGTGTGTTTTTGTAAGGCGAGCTAGCGTTTGTTTCCTAGTCCTAAATGGAGTTGAATCACATGCAGTTTCTGGTCCTATGAACAAGAGTTGTTTTCTGGTAAGGAAAGTCACTATTGCGCTCCCATTGCCCTTTACAAGGCAAATAGCACTCGCGTCTTTTTCCAGCAAGTACAGTGTATTGGACTGAATAGGAGCTACTGTTCTTGTCAGTTTACTAAGCAGAATGGAACTAGATATAGTCCGTGCGTGTAGGAAGCACAGTTCTTTTGTTCTGAGCAAGCTCACTCTTCTGGCCCTATAGGAAACACAGTAGAGTGGAAGAGTGCTCTTTTCTCTAAAGCAGAGTGTGTTTCTTGTAAGGCGAGCTAGCGTTTGTTTCCCAGTCCTAAATGGAGTTGAATCACATGCAGTTTCTGCTCCTAAGAGCAAGAGCTGTTTTCTGGTAAGGAAAGTCACTTTTGTGCTCCCCTTGCCTTACATAGTGCAAATAGCTCTCACGTCTGTTCCCACCAAGTACAGTGTATCGGACTGTAGAGGAGCTATTGTTCTTGTCAGTTTCCTAAGCAGAGTTGAACTAGATATGGCCCGCGTGTGTAGGAAGCACAGTTCTTTTGTTCTGAGCAAGCTCACTGTTTTGACCCCATAGGAAACACAGTAGAGAAGAAGAGTGCTCTTTTCTCTAAAGCAGAATGTGTTTATTGTAAGGCGAGCTAGCGTTTGTTTCCCAGTCCTAAATGGAGTGGAATCACATGCAGTTTCTGGTCCTACGAGCAGGAGTTGTTTTCTGGTAAGGAAAGTCACTATTGCGCTCCCATTGCCATACACAATGCCAATAGCCCTCCCGTCTGTTCCCAGAAAGTACAGTGTATTGGACTGAAAAGGAGCTACTGTTCTTCTCAGTTTCCTAAGCAGAGTTGAACTAGATATGGCCCGTGTGTGTAGGAAGTACAGTTCTTTTTTTCTGAGCAAGCTCACTGTTCTGGCCCTATAAGAAACACAGAAGAGTAGAAGAGTGCTCTTTTCTCAAAAGCAGAGTGTGTTTCTTGTAAAGCGAGCTAGAGTTTGTTTCCCAGTCCTAAATGGAGTTGAGTCACATGCAGTTTTTTGTCCTACGAGCAAGAGTTGTTTTCTGGTAAGACAAGTAACTATTGTGCTCCAATTTGCATACACAGTGCAAATAGCACTCGCATCTGTTACCCGCAAGTACAGTGTATTGGACGGAAGAGGAGCTACTGTTCTTGTCAGTTTCCTAAGCAGAATTGAACTAGATATGGCCCTGTGTAGGAAGCACAGTTCTTTTGCTCTGAGCAAGCTCACTGTTCTGGCCCTATAGGAAAAACAGTAGAGTAGAAGAGTGCTCTTTTCTCAAAAGCAGAGTGTGTTTCTTGTAAGGCGAGCTAGCGTTTCTTTCCCAGTCCTAAATGGAGTTGAGTCACATGCAGTTTTTTGTCCTACGAGCAAGAGTTGTTTTCTGGTAAGACGAGTCACTATTGTGCTCCAATTGCCATACACAGTGCAAATAGCACTCGCGTCTGTTCCCCGCAAGTACAGTGTATCGGACTGAAGAGGAGCTACTGTTCTTGTCAGTTGCCTAAGCATGTTGACCTAGATATGGCCTGTGTGTGTAGGAAGCACAGTTCTTTTGTTCTAAGCAAGCTCACTGTACGGAGCCAATAGGAAACACAGTAGAGTAGAAGATTGCTCTTTTCTCAAAAGCAGAGTGTGTTTCATGTAAGGTGAGCTAGCATTTGTTTCCCAGTCCTAAATGGAGTGGAATCACATGCAGTTTCTCGTCCTACGAGCAAGGGTTGTTTTCTGGTAAGAAGAGTCACTACTGCGCTGCCATTGCCATACACAGGACAAATAGCACTGGCGTTTGTTCCCAGAAAGTACAGTGTATTGGACTGAAGAGGATCTACTGTTCTTGTCAGGTTCCTAAGCAGACTTGAACTATATATAGCCGTGTGTATAGGAAGCACAGTTTTTTTGTTCTGAGCAAGCTCACTGTTCGGAACACATAGGAAACACAGTAGAGTAGAAGAGTGCTCTTTTCTCAAAAGCAGAGTGTGTTTCTTGGAAGTCGAGCTAGCGTTTGTTTCCCAGTCCTCAATGGAGTTGACTCACATGCAGTTTTTTATCCTACGAGCAAGAGTTGTTTTCTCGTAAGACAAGTCACTATTGTGCTCCAATTGCCATACAGAGTGCAAATAGCACTCGCGTCTGTTCCCCGCAAGTACAGTGTATTGGACTGAAGAGGAGCTACTGTTCTTGTTTGTTTCCTAAGCAGAGTTGAACTAGATATGGCCCGTGTGTAGGAAGCACAGTTCTTTTGTTCTGAGCAAGCTCACTGTTCGGACCCCATAGGAAACACAGTAGAATAGAAGAGTGCTCTTTTCTCAAAAGCAGAGTGTGTTTCTTGTAAGGCGAGCTAGCACTTGTTCCCCAGTCCTAAATGGAGTTGAATCACATGCAGTTTCTGGTCCTATGAGCAAGAGTTGTTTTTTGGTAAGGAAAGTCACTATTGCGCTCCCATTGACATACACAGTGCAAATAGCACTCGCCTCTGTTCCCAGCAAGTACAGTGTATCAAACTGAAGAGGAGCTACTCTTCTTGTCAGTTTCCTAAGCAGAGTTGACTAGTTATGGGCCATATGTAGGAAGCACAGTTCTTTTGTTTTGAGCAAGCTCACTGTTCTGGCCATATAGGAAACACAGTAGAGTAGAAGAGTGCTCTTTTCTCTAAAGCAGAGTGTGTTTCTTGTAAGGCGAGCTAGCGTTTGTTTCCCAGTCCTAAATGGAGTTGAATCACATGCAGTTTTTAGTCCTAAGAGCAAGAGTTGTTTTATGGTAAGAAGAGTCACTATTGCGCTGCCATTGCCATACACAGGACAAACAGCACTGGCGTCTGTTCCCTGCAAGTACAGTGTATTGGACTGAAGAGGATCTACTGTTTTGTCAGGTTCCTAAGCAGAATTGAACTAGATATGGCCGTGTGTGTAGGAAGTACTGTTCTTTTGTTCTGAGCAAGCTCACTGTTCGGACACCATAGGAAACCCAGTAGAGTAGAAGAGTGCTCTTTTCTCAAAAGCAGGGTGTTCTTGTAAGGCGAGCTAGCGTTTGTTTCCCAGTCCTAAATGGAGTTGAACCACATGCAGTTTCTGGTCCTAAGAGCAAGAGTTGTTTTCTGGTAAGGAAATTCACTATTGTGCTCCCCTTGCCATACATAGTGCAAATAGCTCTCGCGTCTGTTCCCAGCAAGTACAGTGTATCGGACTGAAGAGGAGCTACTGTTCTTGTCAATTTCCTAAGCAGAGTTCAACTAGATATGGCCCGTGTGTGTAGGAAGCACCGTTCTTATGTTCTGAGCAAGCTCACTGTTCTGGCCCTATAGGAAACACAGTAGAGTAGAAGAGTGCTCTTTTCTCAAAAGCAGAGCGTGTTTTTGTAAGGCGAGCTAGCGTTTGTTTCCTAGTCCTAAATGGAGTTGAATCACATGCAGTTTCTCGTCCTACGAACAAGAGTTTTTTTCTGGTAAGGAAAGTCACTATTGCGCTCCCATTGCCCTATACAAGGCAAATAGCACTCGCGTCTTTTCCCAGCAAGTACAGTGTATTGGACTGAATAGGAGCTACTGTTCTTGTCAGTTTCCTAAGCAGAGTTGAACTAGATATGGCCCGTGTGTGTAGGAAGTACAGTTCTTTTTTTCTGAGCAAGCTCACTGTTCTGGCCCTATAGGAAACACAGTAGAGTAGAAGAGTGCTCTTTTCTCTAAAGCAGAGTGTGTTTCTTGTAAAGCGAGCTAGATTTTGTTTCCCAGTCCTAAATGGAGTGGAATCACATGCAATTTCTGGTCCTACGAGCAAGAGTTGTTTTCTGGTAAGAAGAGACACTATTGCACTGCCATTGCCATACACAGGACAAATAGCACTGGCGTCTGTTCCCAGCAAGTACAGTGTATTGGACTGAAGAGTATCTACTGTTCTTGTCAGGTTCCTAAGCAGACTTGAACTAGATATGCCCGTGTGTGTAGGAAGAACAGTTTTTTTGTTCTGAGCAAGCTCACTGTTTGGAACACATAGGAAACACAGTAGAGTAGAAGAGTTCTCTTTTCTCAAAAGCAGACTGTGTTTCATGTAAGGCGAGCTAGCATTTGTTTCCCAGTTCTAAATGGAGTTGAATCACATGCAGTTTCTGGTCCTACGAGCAAGGGATGTTTTCTGGTAAGAAGAGTCACTATTGCGCTGCCATTGCCATACACAGGACAAATAGCACTGGCGTCTGTTCCCAGCAATTACAGTGTATTTGACTGAAGAGGATCTACTGTTCTTGTCAGGTTCCTAAGCAGAATTGAACTAGATATGGCTGTGTGTAGGAAGCACAGTTTTTTTGTTCTGAGCAAGCTCACTGTTCAGAACACATAGGAAACACAGTAGAGTAGAAGAGTGCTCTTTTCTCAAAAGCAGAGTGTGTTTTTGTAAGGCGAGCTAGCGTTTGTTTCCTAGTCCTAAATGGAGTTGAATCACATGCATTTTCTGGTCCTATGAAGAAGAGTTGTTTTCTGGTAAGGAAAGTCATTATTGCGCTCCCATTGCCCTTTACAAGGCAAATAGCACTCGCGTCTTTTCCCAGCAAGTACAGTGTATTGGACTGAATAGGAGCTACTGTTCTTGTCAGTTTACTAAGCAGAATGGAACTAGATATGGTCCGTGCGTGTAGGAAGCACAGTTCTTTTGTTCTGAGCAAGCTCACTGTTTGGACCCCATAGGAAACACAGTAGAGTAGAAGAGTGCTCTTTTCTCAAAAGCAGAATGTGTTTATAGTAAGGCGAGCCAGCGTTTGTTTCCCAGTCCTAAATGGAGTGGAATCACATGCAGTTTCTGGTCCTAGGAGCAGGAGTTGTTTTCTGGTAAGGAAAGTCACTATTGCGCTCCCATTGCCATACACAGTGCAAATAGCCCTCCCGTCTGTTCCCAGCAAGTACAGTGTATTGGACTGAAAAGGAGCTACAGTTCTTCTCAGTTTCCTAAGCAGAGTTGAACTAGATATGGCCCGTGTGTGTAGGAAGTACAGTTCTTTTTTTCTGAGCAAGCTCACTGTTCTGGCCCTATAGGAAACACAGAAGAGTAGAAGAGTGCTCTTTTCTCAAAAGCAGAGTGTGTTTCTTGTAAAGCGAGCTAGAGTTTGTTTCCCAGTCCTAAATGGAGTTGAATCACATGCAGTTTCTGGTCCTACGAGCAAGATTTGTTTTCTGGTAAGAAGAGTCACTATTGCGCTGCCATTGCCATACACAGGACAAATAGCACTGGCGTCTGTTCCAGCAAGTACCGTGTATTGAACTGAAGAGGTTCTAGTGTTCTTGTCAGGTTCCTAAGCAGACTTGAACTAGGTATGGCCGTGTGTAGGAAGCACAGTTTTTTTGTTCTGAGCAAGCTCACTTTTCGGAACACATAGGAAACACAGTAGAGTAGAAGAGTGCTCTTTTCTCAAAAGCAGAGTGTGTTTTTGTAAGGCGAGCTAGCGTTTGTTTCCTAGTCCTAAATGGAGTTGAATCACATGCAGTTTCTGGTCCTATGAACAAGAGTTGTTTTCTGGTAAGGAAAGTCACTATTGCGCTCCCATTGCCCTTTACAAGGCAAATAGCACTCGCGTCTTTTCCCAGCAAGTACAGTGTATTGGACTGAATAGGAGCTACTGTTCTTGTCAGTTTACTAAGCAGAATTGAACTAGATATGGTCCGTGCGTGTAGGAAGCACAGTTCTTTTGTTCTGAGCAAGCTCACTGTTTGGACCCCATAGGAAACACAGTAGAGTAGAAGAGTGCTCTTTTCTCAAAAGCAGAGTGTGTTTCTTGGAAGTCGAGCTAGCTTTTCTTTCCTAGTCCTAAATGGAGTTGAGTCACATGCAGTTTTTTGTCCTACGAGCAAGAGTTGTTTTCTGGTAAGACAAGTCACTATTGTGCTCCAATTGCCATACACAGTGCAAATAGCACTCGCTTCTGTTCCCAGCAAGCTCAGTGTATCGGACTGAAGAGGAGCTACTGTTCTTGTCAGTTTCCTAAGCAGAGTTGAACTAGATATGGCCCGTGTGTAGGAAGCACAGTTCTTTTGTTCTGAGCAAGCTCACTGTTCTGGCCCTATAGGAAACACAGTAGAGTAGAAGAGTGCTCTTTTCTCTAAAGCAGAGTGTGTTTCTTGTAAGGTGAGCTAGCTTTTGTTTCCCAGTCCTAAATGGAGTTGAATCACATGCAGTTTCTGGTCCTACGAGCAAGAGTTGTTTTCTGGTAAGAAGAGTCACTATTGCGCTGCCATTGCCATACACAGGACAAATAGCACCCGCGTATGTTCCCAGCAATTACAGTGTATTGGACTGAAGAGGATCTACTGTTCTTGTAAGGTTCCTAAGCAGAATTGAACTAGATATGGCCGTGTGTGTAAGAAACACAGTTCTTTTGTTCTGAGCAAGCTCACTTTTCGGAACACATAGGAAACACAATAGAGTAGAAGAGTGCTCTTTTCTCAAAAGCAGAGTGTGTTTTTGTAAGGCGAGCTAGCGTTTGTTTCCTAGTCCTAAATGGAGTTGAATCACATGCAGTTTCTGGTCCTATGAACAAGAGTTGTTTTCTGGTAAGGAAAGTCACTATTGCGCTCCCATTGCCCTTTACAAGGCAAATAGCACTCGCGTCTTTTTCCAGCAAGTACAGTGTATTGGACTGAATAGGAGCTACTGTTCTTGTCAGTTTACTAAGCAGAATGGAACTAGATATAGTCCGTGCGTGTAGGAAGCACAGTTCTTTTGTTCTGAGCAAGCTCACTCTTCTGGCCCTATAGGAAACACAGTAGAGTGGAAGAGTGCTCTTTTCTCTAAAGCAGAGTGTGTTTCTTGTAAGGCGAGCTAGCGTTTGTTTCCCAGTCCTAAATGGAGTTGAATCACATGCAGTTTCTGCTCCTAAGAGCAAGAGCTGTTTTCTGGTAAGGAAAGTCACTTTTGTGCTCCCCTTGCCTTACATAGTGCAAATAGCTCTCACGTCTGTTCCCACCAAGTACAGTGTATCGGACTGTAGAGGAGCTATTGTTCTTGTCAGTTTCCTAAGCAGAGTTGAACTAGATATGGCCCGCGTGTGTAGGAAGCACAGTTCTTTTGTTCTGAGCAAGCTCACTGTTTTGACCCCATAGGAAACACAGTAGAGAAGAAGAGTGCTCTTTTCTCTAAAGCAGAATGTGTTTATTGTAAGGCGAGCTAGCGTTTGTTTCCCAGTCCTAAATGGAGTGGAATCACATGCAGTTTCTGGTCCTACGAGCAGGAGTTGTTTTCTGGTAAGGAAAGTCACTATTGCGCTCCCATTGCCATACACAATGCCAATAGCCCTCCCGTCTGTTCCCAGAAAGTACAGTGTATTGGACTGAAAAGGAGCTACTGTTCTTCTCAGTTTCCTAAGCAGAGTTGAACTAGATATGGCCCGTGTGTGTAGGAAGTACAGTTCTTTTTTTCTGAGCAAGCTCACTGTTCTGGCCCTATAAGAAACACAGAAGAGTAGAAGAGTGCTCTTTTCTCAAAAGCAGAGTGTGTTTCTTGTAAAGCGAGCTAGAGTTTGTTTCCCAGTCCTAAATGGAGTTGAGTCACATGCAGTTTTTTGTCCTACGAGCAAGAGTTGTTTTCTGGTAAGACAAGTAACTATTGTGCTCCAATTTGCATACACAGTGCAAATAGCACTCGCATCTGTTACCCGCAAGTACAGTGTATTGGACGGAAGAGGAGCTACTGTTCTTGTCAGTTTCCTAAGCAGAATTGAACTAGATATGGCCCTGTGTAGGAAGCACAGTTCTTTTGTTCTGAGCAAGCTCACTGTTCTGGCCCTATAGGAAAAACAGTAGAGTAGAAGAGTGCTCTTTTCTCAAAAGCAGAGTGTGTTTCTTGTAAGGCGAGCTAGCGTTTCTTTCCCAGTCCTAAATGGAGTTGAGTCACATGCAGTTTTTTGTCCTACGAGCAAGAGTTGTTTTCTGGTAAGACGAGTCACTATTGTGCTCCAATTGCCATACACAGTGCAAATAGCACTCGCGTCTGTTCCCCGCAAGTACAGTGTATCGGACTGAAGAGGAGCTACTGTTCTTGTCAGTTGCCTAAGCATGTTGACCTAGATATGGCCTGTGTGTGTAGGAAGCACAGTTCTTTTGTTCTAAGCAAGCTCACTGTACGGAGCCAATAGGAAACACAGTAGAGTAGAAGATTGCTCTTTTCTCAAAAGCAGAGTGTGTTTCATGTAAGGTGAGCTAGCATTTGTTTCCCAGTCCTAAATGGAGTGGAATCACATGCAGTTTCTCGTCCTACGAGCAAGGGTTGTTTTCTGGTAAGAAGAGTCACTACTGCGCTGCCATTGCCATACACAGGACAAATAGCACTGGCGTTTGTTCCCAGAAAGTACAGTGTATTGGACTGAAGAGGATCTACTGTTCTTGTCAGGTTCCTAAGCAGACTTGAACTATATATAGCCGTGTGTATAGGAAGCACAGTTTTTTTGTTCTGAGCAAGCTCACTGTTCGGAACACATAGGAAACACAGTAGAGTAGAAGAGTGCTCTTTTCTCAAAAGCAGAGTGTGTTTCTTGGAAGTCGAGCTAGCGTTTGTTTCCCAGTCCTCAATGGAGTTGACTCACATGCAGTTTTTTATCCTACGAGCAAGAGTTGTTTTCTCGTAAGACAAGTCACTATTGTGCTCCAATTGCCATACAGAGTGCAAATAGCACTCGCGTCTGTTCCCCGCAAGTACAGTGTATTGGACTGAAGAGGAGCTACTGTTCTTGTTTGTTTCCTAAGCAGAGTTGAACTAGATATGGCCCGTGTGTAGGAAGCACAGTTCTTTTGTTCTGAGCAAGCTCACTGTTCGGACCCCATAGGAAACACAGTAGAATAGAAGAGTGCTCTTTTCTCAAAAGCAGAGTGTGTTTCTTGTAAGGCGAGCTAGCACTTGTTCCCCAGTCCTAAATGGAGTTGAATCACATGCAGTTTCTGGTCCTATGAGCAAGAGTTGTTTTTTGGTAAGGAAAGTCACTATTGCGCTCCCATTGACATACACAGTGCAAATAGCACTCGCCTCTGTTCCCAGCAAGTACAGTGTATCAAACTGAAGAGGAGCTACTGTTCTTGTCAGTTTCCTAAGCAGAGTTGACTAGTTATGGGCCATATGTAGGAAGCACAGTTCTTTTGTTTTGAGCAAGCTCACTGTTCTGGCCATATAGGAAACACAGTAGAGTAGAAGAGTGCTCTTTTCTCTAAAGCAGAGTGTGTTTCTTGTAAGGCGAGCTAGCGTTTGTTTCCCAGTCCTAAATGGAGTTGAATCACATGCAGTTTTTAGTCCTAAGAGCAAGAGTTGTTTTATGGTAAGAAGAGTCACTATTGCGCTGCCATTGCCATACACAGGACAAACAGCACTGGCGTCTGTTCCCTGCAAGTACAGTGTATTGGACTGAAGAGGATCTACTGTTTTGTCAGGTTCCTAAGCAGAATTGAACTAGATATGGCCGTGTGTGTAGGAAGTACTGTTCTTTTGTTCTGAGCAAGCTCACTGTTCGGACACCATAGGAAACCCAGTAGAGTAGAAGAGTGCTCTTTTCTCAAAAGCAGGGTGTTCTTGTAAGGCGAGCTAGCGTTTGTTTCCCAGTCCTAAATGGAGTTGAACCACATGCAGTTTCTGGTCCTAAGAGCAAGAGTTGTTTTCTGGTAAGGAAATTCACTATTGTGCTCCCCTTGCCATACATAGTGCAAATAGCTCTCGCGTCTGTTCCCAGCAAGTACAGTGTATCGGACTGAAGAGGAGCTACTGTTCTTGTCAATTTCCTAAGCAGAGTTCAACTAGATATGGCCCGTGTGTGTAGGAAGCACCGTTCTTATGTTCTGAGCAAGCTCACTGTTCTGGCCCTATAGGAAACACAGTAGAGTAGAAGAGTGCTCTTTTCTCAAAAGCAGAGCGTGTTTTTGTAAGGCGAGCTAGCGTTTGTTTCCTAGTCCTAAATGGAGTTGAATCACATGCAGTTTCTCGTCCTACGAACAAGAGTTTTTTTCTGGTAAGGAAAGTCACTATTGCGCTCCCATTGCCCTATACAAGGCAAATAGCACTCGCGTCTTTTCCCAGCAAGTACAGTGTATTGGACTGAATAGGAGCTACTGTTCTTGTCAGTTTCCTAAGCAGAGTTGAACTAGATATGGCCCGTGTGTGTAGGAAGTACAGTTCTTTTTTTCTGAGCAAGCTCACTGTTCTGGCCCTATAGGAAACACAGTAGAGTGGAAGAGTGCTCTTTTCTCTAAAGCAGAGTGTGTTTCTTGTAAAGCGAGCTAGATTTTGTTTCCCAGTCCTAAATGGAGTTGAATCACATGCAATTTCTGGTCCTACGAGCAAGAGTTGTTTTCTGGTAAGAAGAGACACTATTGCACTGCCATTGCCATACACAGGACAAATAGCACTGGCGTCTGTTCCCAGCAAGTACAGTGTATTGGACTGAAGAGTATCTACTGTTCTTGTCAGGTTCCTAAGCAGACTTGAACTAGATATGCCCGTGTGTGTAGGAAGAACAGTTTTTTTGTTCTGAGCAAGCTCACTGTTTGGAACACATAGGAAACACAGTAGAGTAGAAGAGTTCTCTTTTCTCAAAAGCAGACTGTGTTTCATGTAAGGCGAGCTAGCATTTGTTTCCCAGTTCTAAATGGAGTTGAATCACATGCAGTTTCTGGTCCTACGAGCAAGGGATGTTTTCTGGTAAGAAGAGTCACTATTGCGCTGCCATTGCCATACACAGGACAAATAGCACTGGCGTCTGTTCCCAGCAAGTACAGTGTATTTGACTGAAGAGGATCTACTGTTCTTGTCAGGTTCCTAAGCAGAATTGAACTAGATATGGCTGTGTGTAGGAAGCACAGTTTTTTTGTTCTGAGCAAGCTCACTGTTCGGAACACATAGGAAACACAGTAGAGTAGAAGAGTGCTCTTTTCTCAAAAGCAGAGTGTGTTTCATGTAAGGCGAGCTAGGATTTGTTTCCCAGTCCTAAATGGAGTTGAATCACATGCAGTTTCTGGTCCTACGAGCAAGGGTTGTTTTCTGGTAAGAAGAGTCACTATGCGCTGCCATTGCCACACAAAGGACAAATAGTACTGGCGTTTGTTCCCAGCAAGTACAGTGTATTGGACTGAAGAGGATCTACTGTTCTTGTCAGGTTCCTAAGCAGACTTCAACTAGATATGGCCGTGTGTATAGGAAGCACAGTTTTTTTGTTCTGAGCAAGCTCACTGTTCGGAACACATAGGAAACACAGTAGAGTAGAAGAGTGCTCTTTTCTCAAAAGCAGAGTGTGTTTCTTGGAAGTCGAGCTAGCGTTTGTTTCCCAGTCCTAAATGGAGTTGAGTCACATGCAGTTTTTTGTCTTACGAGCAAGAGTTGTTTTCTGGTAGGACAAGTCACTATTGTGCTCCAATGCCATACACAGTGCAAATAGTACTCGCGTCTTTCCCCGCAAGTACAGTGTATTGGACTGAAGAGGATCTACTGTTCTTGTCAGGTTCCTAACCAGAATTGAACTAGATATAGTCGTGTGTGTAGGAAGCACAGTTCTTTTGTTCTGAGCAAGCTCACTGTTCGGACATCATAGGAAACACAGTAGAGTAGAAGAGTGCTCTTTTCTCAAAAGCAGAGTGTGTTTCTTGTAAGGCGAGCTACGTTTGTTTCCCAGTCCTAAATGGAGTTGAATCTCATGCAGTTTCTGGTCCTAAGAGCAAGAGTTGTTTTCTGGTAAGGAAAGTCACTATTGCGCTCCCCTTGCCATACATAGTGCAAATAGCTCTCGCGTCTATTCCCAGCAAGTACAGTGTATCGGTCTGAAGAGGAGCTACTATTCTTGTCAGTTTCCTAAGCAGAGTTGAACTAGATATGGCCCGTGTGTGTAGGAAGCACAGTTCTTATGTTCTGAACAAGCTCACTGTTCTGGCCCTATTGGAAACACAGTAGAGTAGAAGAGTGCTCTTTTCTCAAAAGCAGAGTGTGTTTTTGTAAGGCGAGCTAGCATTTGTTTCCTAGTCCTAAATGGAGTTGAATCACATGCAGTTTCTGGTCCTACAAGCAAGAGTTGTTTTCTGGTAAGAAGAGTCACTATTGCACTGCCATTGCCATACACAGGACAAATAGCACTGGCGTGTGTTCCCAGCAAGAACAGTGTATTGGACTGAAGAGGATCTACTGTTATTGTCAGGTTCCTAAGCAGACTTGAACTAGATATGGCCGTGTGTATAGGAAGCACAGTTTTTTTGTTCTGAGCAAGCTCACTGTTCGGAACACATAGGAAACACAGTAGAGTAGAAGAGTGCTCTTTTCTCAAAAGCAGAGTGTGTTTCTTGGAAGTCGAGCTAGCGTTTGTTTCCCAGTCCTCAATGGAGTTGACTCACATGCAGTTTTTTATCCTACGAGCAAGAGTTGTTTTCTCGTAAGACAAGTCACTATTGTGCTCCAATTGCCATACAGAGTGCAAATAGCACTCGCGTCTGTTCCCCGCAAGTACAGTGTATTGGACTGAAGAGGAGCTACTGTTCTTGTTTGTTTCCTAAGCAGAGTTGAACTAGATATGGCCCGTGTGTAGGAAGCACAGTTCTTTTGTTCTGAGCAAGCTCACTGTTCGGACCCCATAGGAAACACAGTAGAATAGAAGAGTGCTCTTTTCTCAAAAGCAGAGTGTGTTTCTTGTAAGGCGAGCTAGCACTTGTTCCCCAGTCCTAAATGGAGTTGAATCACATGCAGTTTCTGGTCCTATGAGCAAGAGTTGTTTTTTGGTAAGGAAAGTCACTATTGCGCTCCCATTGACATACACAGTGCAAATAGCACTCGCCTCTGTTCCCAGCAAGTACAGTGTATCAGACTGAAGAGGAGCTACTGTTCTTGTCAGTTTCCTAAGCAGAGTTGGCTAGTTATGGGCCATATGTAGGAAGCACAGTTCTTTTGTTTTGAGCAAGCTCACTGTTCTGGCCATATAGGAAACACAGTAGAGTAGAAGAGTGCTCTTTTCTCTAAAGCAGAGTGTGTTTCTTGTAAGGCGAGCTAGCGTTTGTTTCCCAGTCCTAAATGGAGTTGAATCACATGCAGTTTTTAGTCCTAAGAGCAAGAGTTGTTTTCTGGTAAGAAGAGTCACTATTGCGCTGCCATTGCCATACACAGGACAAACAGCACTGGCGTCTGTTCCCTGCAAGTACAGTGTATTGGACTGAAGAGGATCTACTGTTTTGTCAGGTTCCTAAGCAGAATTGAACTAGATATGGCCGTGTGTGTAGGAAGCACTGTTCTTTTATTCTGAGCAAGCTCACTGTTCGGACACCATAGGAAACCCAGTAGAGTAGAAGAGTGCTCTTTTCTCAAAAGCAGAGTGTGTTCTTGTAAGGCGAGCTAGCGTTTGTTTCCCAGTCCTAAATGGAGTTGAATCACATGCAGTTTCTGGTCCTAAGAGCAAGAGTTGTTTTCTGGTAAGGAAATTCACTATTGTGCTCCCCTTGCCATACATAGTGCAATTAGCTCTCGCATCTGTTCCCAGCAAGTACAGTGTATCGGACTGAAGAGGAGCTACTGTTCTTGTCAATTTCCTAAGCAGAGTTCAACTAGATATGGCCCGTGTGTGTAGGAAGCACCGTTCTTATGTTCTGAGCAAGCTCACTGTTCTGGCCCTATAGGAAACACAGTAGAGTAGAAGAGTGCTCTTTTCTCAAAAGCAGAGCGTGTTTTTGTAAGGCGAGCTAGCGTTTGTTTCCTAGTCCTAAATGGAGTTGAATCACATGCAGTTTCTGGTCCTACGAACAAGAGTTTTTTTCTGGTAAGGAAAGTCACTATTGCGCTCCCATTGCCCTATACAAGGCAAATAGCACTCGCGTCTTTTCCCAGCAAGTACAGTGTATTGGACTGAATAGGAGCTACTGTTCTTGTCAGTGTCCTAAGCAGAGTTGAACTAGATATGGCCCGTGTGTGTAGGAAGTACAGTTCTTTTTTTCTGAGCAAGCTCACTGTTCTGGCCCTATAGGAAACACAGTAGAGTAGAAGAGTGCTCTTTTCTCAAAAGCAGAGTGTGTTTTTCGAAAAGCGAGCTCGCGTTTATTTCCCAGTCCTAAATGGAGTGGAATCACATGAAGTTTCTGGTCCTACGAGCAAGAGTTGTTTTCTGGTAAGAAGAGTCACTATTGCGCTGCCATTGCCATACACAGGACAAATAGCACTGGCGTCTGTTCCCAGCAAATATAGTGTATTGGACTGAAGAGGATCTACTGTTCTTGTCAGGTTCCTAAGCAGAATTGAACTAGATATGGCCGTGTGTGTAGGAAGGACAGTTTTTTTGTTCTGAGCAAGCTCACTGTTCGGAACACATAGGAAACACAGTAGAGTAGAAGAGTGCTCTTTTCTCAAAAGCAGAATGTGTTTCTTGGAAGTCGAGCTAGCATTTGTTTCCCAGTCCTAAATGGAGTTGAGTCACATGCAGTTTTTTGTCCTACGAGCAAGAGTTGTTTTCTGGTAAGACAAGTGACTATTGTGCTCCAATGCCATACACAGTGCAAAAAGCACTCGCGTCTATTCCCCGCAAGTACAGTGTATTGGAATGAAGAGGATCTACTGTTCTTGTCAGGTTCCTAAGCAGATTTGAACTAGATATGGCCGTGTGTGTAGGAAGCACAGTTCTTTTATTCGGGGAAGCTCACTGTTCGGACACCATAAGAAACAAAGTAGAGTAGAAGAGTGCTCTTTTCTCAAAAGCAGAGTGTGTTTCTTGTAAGGCGAGCTAGCGTTTGTTTCCCAGTCCTAAATGGAGTTGAATCTCATGCAGTTTCTGGTCCTAAGAGCAAGAGTTGTTTTCTGGTAAGGAAAGTCACAATTGTGCTCCCCTTGCCATACATAGTGCAAATAGCTCTCGCGTCTATTCCCAGCAAGTACAGTGTATCTGACTGAAGAGGAGCTACTGTTCTTGTCAGTTTCCTATGCAGAGTTGAACTAGATATGGCCCGTGTGTGTAGGAAGCACAGTTCTTATGTTCTGAACAAGCTCACTGTTCTGGCCCTATTGGAAACACAGTAGAGTAGAAGAGTGCTCTTTTCTCAAAAGCAGAGTGTGTTTTTGTAAGGCGAGCTAGCATTTATTCCTAGTCCTAAATGGAGTTGAATCACATGCAGTTTCTGGTCCTACAAGCAAGAGTTGTTTTATGGTAAGAAGAGTCACTATTGCGCTGCCATTGCCATACACAGGACAAATAGCACTGGCGTCTGTTCCCAGCAAGTACAGTGTATTGGACTGAATAGGAGCTACTGTTCTTGTCAGTTTCCTAAGCAGAGTTGAACTAGATATGGCCCGTGTGTGTAGGAAGTACAGTTCTTTTTTTCTGAGCAAGCTCACTGTTCTGGCCCTATAGGAAACACAGTAGAGTAGAAGAGTTCTCTTTTCTCAAAAGCAGACTGTGTTTCATGTAAGGCGAGCTAGCATTTGTTTCCCAGTTCTAAATGGAGTTGAATCACATGCAGTTTCTGGTCCTACGAGCAAGGGATGTTTTCTGGTAAGAAGAGTCACTATTGCGCTGCCATTGCCATACACAGGACAAATAGCACTGGCGTCTGTTCCCAGCAAGTACAGTGTATTTGACTGAAGAGGATCTACTGTTCTTGTCAGGTTCCTAAGCAGACTTGAACTAGATATGGCCGTGTGTAGGAAGCACAGTTTTTTTGTTCTGAGCAAGCTCACTGTTCGGAACACATAGGAAACACAGTAGAGTAGAAGAGTGCTCTTTTCTCAAAAGCAGAGTGTGTTTCATGTAAGGCGAGCTAGGATTTGTTTCCCAGTCCTAAATGGAGTTGAATCACATGCAGTTTCTGGTCCTACGAGCAAGGGTTGTTTTCTGGTAAGAAGAGTCACTATTGCGCTGCCATTGCCACACAAAGGACAAATAGTACTGGCGTTTGTTCCCAGCAAGTACAGTGTATTGGACTGAAGAGGATCTACTGTTCTTGTCAGGTTCCTAAGCAGACTTCAACTAGATATGGCCGTGTGTATAGGAAGCACAGTTTTTTTGTTCTGAGCAAGCTCACTGTTCGGAACACATAGGAAACACAGTAGAGTAGAAGAGTGCTCTTTTCTCAAAAGCAGAGTGTGTTTCTTGGAAGTCAAGCTAGCGTTTGTTTCCCAGTCCTAAATGGAGTTGAGTCACATGCAGTTTTTTGTCTTACGAGCAAGAGTTGTTTTCTGGTAGGACAAGTCACTATTGTGCTCCAATGCCATACACAGTGCAAATAGTACTCGCGTCTGTTCCCCGCAAGTACAGTGTATTGGACTGAAGAGGATCTACTGTTCTTGTCAGGTTCCTAACCAGAATTGAACTAGATATAGTCGTGTGTGTAGGAAGCACAGTTCTTTTGTTCTGAGCAAGCTCACTGTTCGGACATCATAGGAAACACAGTAGAGTAGAAGAGTGCTCTTTTCTCAAAAGCAGAGTGTGTTTCTTGTAAGGCGAGCTACGTTTGTTTCCCAGTCCTAAATGGAGTTGAATCTCATGCAGTTTCTGGTCCTAAGAGCAAGAGTTGTTTTCTGGTAAGGAAAGTCACTATTGCGCTCCCCTTGCCATACATAGTGCAAATAGCTCTCGCGTCTATTCCCAGCAAGTACAGTGTATCGGTCTGAAGAGGAGCTACTATTCTTGTCAGTTTCCTAAGCAGAGTTGAACTAGATATGGCCCGTGTGTGTAGGAAGCACAGTTCTTATGTTCTGAACAAGCTCACTGTTCTGGCCCTATTGGAAACACAGTAGAGTAGAAGAGTGCTCTTTTCTCAAAAGCAGAGTGTGTTTTTGTAAGGCAAGCTAGCATTTGTTTCCTAGTCCTAAATGGAGTTGAATCACATGCAGTTTCTGGTCCTACAAGCAAGAGTTGTTTTCTGGTAAGAAGAGTCACTATTGCACTGCCATTGCCATACACAGGACAAATAGCACTGGCGTGTGTTCCCAGCAAGAACAGTGTATTGGACTGAAGAGGATCTACTGTTATTGTCAGGTTCCTAAGCAGACTTGAACTAGATATGGCCGTGTGTATAGGAAGCACAGTTTTTTTGTTCTGAGCAAGCTCACTGTTCGGAACACATAGGAAACACAGTAGAGTAGAAGAGTGCTCTTTTCTCAAAAGCAGAGTGTGTTTCTTGGAAGTCGAGCTAGCGTTTGTTTCCCAGTCCTCAATGGAGTTGACTCACATGCAGTTTTTTATCCTACGAGCAAGAGTTGTTTTCTCGTAAGACAAGTCACTATTGTGCTCCAATTGCCATACAGAGTGCAAATAGCACTCGCGTCTGTTCCCCGCAAGTACAGTGTATTGGACTGAAGAGGAGCTACTGTTCTTGTTTGTTTCCTAAGCAGAGTTGAACTAGATATGGCCCGTGTGTAGGAAGCACAGTTCTTTTGTTCTGAGCAAGCTCACTGTTCGGACCCCATAGGAAACACAGTAGAATAGAAGAGTGCTCTTTTCTCAAAAGCAGAGTGTGTTTCTTGTAAGGCGAGCTAGCACTTGTTCCCCAGTCCTAAATGGAGTTGAATCACATGCAGTTTCTGGTCCTATGAGCAAGAGTTGTTTTTTGGTAAGGAAAGTCACTATTGCGCTCCCATTGACATACACAGTGCAAATAGCACTCGCCTCTGTTCCCAGCAAGTACAGTGTATCAGACTGAAGAGGAGCTACTGTTCTTGTCAGTTTCCTAAGCAGAGTTGGCTAGTTATGGGCCATATGTAGGAAGCACAGTTCTTTTGTTTTGAGCAAGCTCACTGTTCTGGCCATATAGGAAACACAGTAGAGTAGAAGAGTGCTCTTTTCTCTAAAGCAGAGTGTGTTTCTTGTAGGGCGAGCTAGCGTTTGTTTCCCAGTCCTAAATGGAGTTGAATCACATGCAGTTTTTAGTCCTAAGAGCAAGAGTTGTTTTCTGGTAAGAAGAGTCACTATTGCGCTGCCATTGCCATACACAGGACAAACAGCACTGGCGTCTGTTCCCTGCAAGTACAGTGTATTGGACTGAAGAGGATCTACTGTTTTGTCAGGTTCCTAAGCAGAATTGAACTAGATATGGCCGTGTGTGTAGGAAGCACTGTTCTTTTACTCTGAGCAAGCTCACTGTTCGGACACCATAGGAAACCCAGTAGAGTAGAAGAGTGCTCTTTTCTCAAAAGCAGAGTGTGTTCTTGTAAGGCGAGCTAGCGTTTGTTTCCCAGTCCTAAATGGAGTTGAATCACAAGCAGTTTCTGGTCCTAAGAGCAAGAGTTGTTTTCTGGTAAGGAAATTCACTATTGTGCTCCCCTTGCCATACATAGTGCAAATAGCTCTCGCATCTGTTCCCAGCAAGTACAGTGTATCGGACTGAAGAGGAGCTACTGTTCTTGTCAATTTCCTAAGCAGAGTTCAACTAGATATGGCCCGTGTGTGTAGGAAGCACCGTTCTTATGTTCTGAGCAAGCTCACTGTTCTGGCCCTATAGGAAACACAGTAGAGTAGAAGAGTGCTCTTTTCTCAAAAGCAGAGCGTGTTTTGGTAAGGCGAGCTAGCGTTTGTTTCCTAGTCCTAAATGGAGTTGAATCACATGCAGTTTCTGGTCCTACGAACAAGAGTTTTTTTCTGGTAAGGAAAGTCACTATTGCGCTCCCATAGCCCTATACAAGGCAAATAGCACTCGCGTCTTTTCCCAGCAAGTACAGTGTATTGGACTGAATAGGAGCTACTGTTCTTGTCAGTTTCCTAAGCAGAGTTGAACTAGATATGGCCCATGTGTGTAGGAAGTACAGTTCTTTTTTTCTGAGCAAGCTCACTGTTCTGGCCCTATAGGAAACACAGTAGAGTAGAAGAGTGCTCTTTTCTCAAAAGCAGAGTGTGTTTTTCGAAAAGCGAGCTCGCGTTTATTTCCCAGTCCTAAATGGAGTGGAATCACATGAAGTTTCTGGTCCTACGAGCAAGAGTTGTTTTCTGGTAAGGAAATTCACTATTGTGCTCCCCTTGCCATACACAGTGCAAATAGCTCTCGCATCTGTTCCCAGCAAGTACAGTGTATCGGACTGAAGAGGAGCTACTGTTCTTGTCAATTTCCTAAGCAGAGTTCAACTAGATATGGCCCGTGTGTGTAGGAAGCACCGTTCTTATGTTCTGAGCAAGCTCACTGTTCTGGCCCTATAGGAAACACAGTAGAGTAGAAGAGTGCTCTTTTCTCAAAAGCAGAGCGTGTTTTTGTAAGGCGAGCTAGCGTTTGTTTCCTAGTCCTAAATGGAGTTGAATCACATGCAGTTTCTGGTCCTACGAACAAGAGTTTTTTTCTGGTAAGGAAAGTCACTATTGCGCTCCCATTGCCCTATACAAGGCAAATAGCACTCGCGTCTTTTCCCAGCAAGTACAGTGTATTGGACTGAATAGGAGCTACTGTTCTTGTCAGTTTCCTAAGCAGAGTTGAACTAGATATGGCCCGTGTGTGTAGGAAGTACAGTTCTTTTTTTCTGAGCAAGCTCACTGTTCTGGCCCTATAGGAAACACAGTAGAGTAGAAGAGTGCTCTTTTCTCAAAAGCAGAGTGTGTTTTTCGAAAAGCGAGCTCGCGTTTATTTCCCAGTCCTAAATGGAGTGGAATCACATGAAGTTTCTGGTCCTACGAGCAAGAGTTGTTTTCTGGTAAGAAGAGTCACTATTGCGCTGCCATTGCCATACACAGGACAAGTAGCACTGGCGTCTGTTCCCAGCAAGTATAGTGTATTGGACTGAAGAGGATCTACTGTTCTTGTCAGGTTCCTAAGCAGAATTGAACTAGATATGGCCGTGTGTGTAGGAAGCACAGTTTTTTTGTTCTGAGCAAGCTCACTGTTCGGAACACATAGGAAACACAGTAGAGTAGAAGAGTGCTCTTTTCTCAAAAGCAGAATGTGTTTCTTGGAAGTCGAGCTAGCATTTGTTTCCCAGTCCTAAATGGAGTTGAGTCACATGCAGTTTTTTGTCCTACGAGCAAGAGTTGTTTTCTGGTAAGACAAGTGACTATTGTGCTCCAATGCCATACACAGTGCAAAAAGCACTCGCGTCTATTCCCCGCAAGTACAGTGTATTGGAATGAAGAGGATCTACTGTTCTTGTCAGGTTCCTAAGCAGATTTGAACTAGATATGGCCGTGTGTGTAGGAAGCACAGTTCTTTTATTCGGGGAAGCTCACTGTTCGGACACCATAAGAAACAAAGTAGAGTAGAAGAGTGCTCTTTTCTCAAAAGCAGAGTGTGTTTCTTGTAAGGCGAGCTAGCGTTTGTTTCCCAGTCCTAAATGGAGTTGAATCACATGCAGTTTCTGGTCCTACAAGCAAGAGTTGTTTTATGGTAAGAAGAGTCACTATTGCGCTGCCATTGCCATACACAGGACAAATAGCACTGGCGTCTGTTCCCAGCAAGTACAGTGTATTGGACTGAAGAGGATCTACTGTTCTTGTCAGGTTCCTAAGCAGAATTGAACTAGATATGGCCGTGTGTGTAGGAAGCACAGTTCTTTTGTTCTGAGAAATCTCACTGTTCGGAACACATAGGAAACACAGTAGAGTAGAAGAGTGCTCTTTTCTCAAAAGCAGAGAGTGTTTCTTGTAAGTCGAGCTAGCGTTTGTTTCCCAGTCCTCAATGGAGTTGAGTCACATGCAGTTTTTTGTCCTACGAGAAAGAGTTGTTTTCTGGTAAGACGAGTCACTATTGTGCTCCAATGCCAAACACAGTGCAAATAGCACTCGCGTCTGTTCCCCGCAAGTACAGTGTATCGGACTGAAGAGGAGCTACTGTTCTTGTCAGTTTTCTAAGCAGAGTTGAACTAGTTGTGGCCCGTGTGTAGGAAGCACAGTTCTTTTGTTCTGAGAAAGCTCACAGTTCTGGCCCTATAGGAAACACAATAGAGTAGAAGAGTGCTCTTTTCCCTAAAGCAGAGTGTGTTTCTTGTAAGGCGAGCTAGCGTTTGTTTCCCACTCCTAAATGGAGATGAATCACATGCAGTTTCTAGTCTTACGAGCATGAGTTGTTTTATAGTAAGAAGAGTCACTATTGCACTGCCATTGCCATACACAGGACAAATAGCACTGGCGTCTGTTCCCAGCAAGTACAGTGTATTGTACAGAAGAGGATCTACTGTTCTTGTCAGGTTCCTAAGCAGAATTGAACTAGATATGGCCGTGTGTGTAAGAAGCACAGTCTTAATGTTCTGAGCAAGTTCAATCTTCGGGCTCTATAGGAAACACAGTAGAGTAGAAGAGTGCTCTTTTCTCAAAAGCAGAGTGTGTTTCTTGGAAGTCGAGCTAGCGTTTGTTTCCCAGTCCTAAATGGAGTTGAATCACATGCAGTTTCTAGTCCTACGAGCAAGGGTTGTTTTATGGTAAGAAGAGTCACTATTGCGCTGCCATTGCCATACACAGGACAAATAACACTGGCGTCTGTTCCCAGCAAGTACAGTGTATTGTACAGAAGAGGATCTACTGTTCTTGTCAGGTTCCTAAGCAGAATTGAACTAGATATGGCCGTGTGTGTAGGAAGCACAGTTCTAATGTTCTGAGCAAGTTCACTCTTCTGGCTCTATAGGAAACACAGTAGAGTAGAAGAGTGCTCTTTTCTCAAAAGCAGAGTGTGTTTCTTGGAAGTCGAGCTAGCGTTTGTTTCCTAGTCCTAAATGGAGTTGAGTCACATGCAGTTTTTTGTCGTACGAGCAAGACTTGTTTTCTGGTAAAGAAAGTCACTATTGTGCTCCAATTGCCATACACAGTGCAAATAGCACTCGCGTCTGTTCCCCGCAAGTACAGTGTATTGGAAGGAAGAGGAGCTATTGTTCTTGTCAGTTTCCTAAGCAGAGTTGAACTAGATATGGCCCGTGTGTGTAGGAAGCACAGTTCTTTTGTTCTGAGCAAGCTCACTGTTCGGACCCCACAGGAAACACAGTAGAGTAGAAGAGTGCTCTTTTCTCAAAAGCAGAGTATGTTTCATGTAAGGCGAGCTAGCATTTGTTTCCCAGTCCTAAATGGAGTAGAATCTCATGCAGTTTCTGGTCTTACGAGCAAGAGTTGTTTTCTGGTAAGGAAAGTCACTATTGCGCTCCCATTGACATACACAGTGCAAATAGCACTCGGGTCTGTTACCAGCAAGCTCAGTGTATCGGACTGAAGAGGCGCTACTGTTCTTGTCAGTTTCCTAAGCAGAGTTGAACTAGATATGGCCCATGTGTAGGAAGCACAGTTCTTTTGTTCTGAGCAAGCTCACTGTTCTGGCCCTATAGGAAACACAGTAGAGTAGAAGAGTGCTCTTTTCTCTAAAGCAGAGTGTGTTTCTTGTAAGGTGAGCTAGCTTTTGTTTCCCAGTCCTAAATGGAGTTGAATCACATGCAGTTTCTGGTCCTACAAGCAAGAGTTGTTTTCTGGTAAGAAGAGTCACTATTGCGCTGCCATTGCCATACACAGGACAAATAGCACTGGCGTCTGTTCCCAGCAAGTACAGTGTATTGGACTGAAGAGGATCTACTGTTCTTGTCAGGTTCCTAAGCAGAAGTGAACTAGATATGGCCGTGTGTGTAGGAAGCACAGTTCTTTTGTTCTGAGCAAGCTCACTGTTCGGACCCCATAGGAAACACAGTAGAGTAGAAGAGTGCTCTTTTCTCAAAAGCAGAGTGTGTTTCTTCTAAGTCAAGCTAGCGTTTGTTTCCCAGTCCTAAATGGAGTTGAGTCACATGCAGTTTTTTGTCCTACGAGCAAGAGTTGTTTTCTGGTAAGACGAGTCACTATTGTGCTCCAATGCCATACACAGTGCAAATAGCACTCGCGTCTGTTCGCCGCAAGTACAGTGTATCGGACTGAAGAGGAGCTACTGTTCTTGTTTGTTTCCTAAGCAGAGTTGAACTAGATATGGCCCGTGTGTGTAGAAAGCACAGTTCTTTTGTTCTGAGCAAGCTCACTGTTCGGACCCCATAGGAAACACAGTAGAGTAGAAGTGTGCTCTTTTCTCAAAAGCAGAGTGTGTTTCTTGTAAGGCGAGCTATTGTTTGTTTCCCAGTCCTAAATGGAGTTGAATCACATGCAGTTTCTGGTCCTACGAGCAAGAGTTGTTTTCTGGTAAGGAAAGTCACTATTGTGCTCCCATTGCCATACACAGTGCAAAGAGCACTCCCGTCTGTTCCCAGCAAGTACAGTGTATTGGACTGTACAGGAGCTACTGCTCTTGTCAGTTTCCCAACCAGAGTTGAACTAGATATGGCCCGTGTGTGTAGGAAACACAGTTCTTTTGTTCTGAGCAAGCTCACTGTTCGGACCTCATAGGAAATACAGTAGAATAGAAGAGTGCTCTTTTCTCAAAAGCAGAATGTGTTTCTTGTAAGGCGAGCTAGCGTGTGTTTCCCAGTCCAAAATGGAGTTGAATCACATGCAGTTTCTGGTCCAACCAACAAGGGATGTTTTCTGGAAAGGAAAGTCACTATTTTTCTCCCTTTGCCATAAACAGTGCAAATAGCACTCATATCTATTCCCAGCAAGTACAGTGTATTGGACTGAAGAGGAGCTACTGTTCTTGTCAGATTCCTAAGCAGAGTTGAACTAGATATGGCCCGTGTTTGTAGGAAGCACAGTTCTTTTGTTCTGAGCAAACTCACTGTTCTTTCCCTATAGGAAACACAGTAGAGTAGAAGAGTGCTCTTTTCTCAAAAGCAGAGTGTGTTTCTTGTAAGGGGAGCTAGCGTTTGTTTCCCAGTCCTAAATGGAGTTGAATCCCATGCAGTTTCTGGTCCTACGAGCAAGAGTTGTTTGCTGGTAAGGAAGTCACTATTGTGCTCCCATTGCCATACACAGTGCAAATAGCACTCGGGTCTGTTCCCAGCAAGATAAGTGTATTGGACTGAAGAGCAGCTTCTGTTCTTGTCAGTTTCCAAAGCAGAGTTGAACTAGATATGGTCGATGTGTGTAGGAAGCACAGTTCTTTTGTTCTGAGCAAGCTCACTGTTTGGACCCCATAGGAAACACAGTAGAGTAGAAGAGTGCTCTTTTCTCAAAAGAAGAGTGTGTTTCTTGTAAAGCGAGCGAGCGTTTGTTTCCCAGTCCTAAATGGAGTTGAATCCCATGCAGTTTCTGGTCCTACGAGCAAGAGTTCTTTTCTCATAAGAAGAGTCACTATTGTGCTGCCATTGCCATACACAGGACAAATAGCACTGTTGTCTGTTCCCAGCAAGTACAGTGTATTTGAGTGAAGAGGATCTACTGTTCATGTCAGGTTCCTAAGCAGAATTGAACTAGATATGGCCGTGTGTGGAGGAAGCACAGTTTTTTTGTTCTGAGCAAGCTCACTGTTCGAACCCCATAGGAAACACAGTAGAGTAGAAGAGTGCTCTTTTTTCAAAAGCAGAGTGTGTTTCTTGTAAGGCGAGCTAGCGTTTGTTTCCCAGTCCTAAATGGAGTTGAGTCACATGCAGTTTCTGTTTCTACGAGCAAGAGTTTTTTTCTGGTAAGAAGAGTCACTATTGTGCTCCCATTGTTTTACACAGGGCAAATAGCACTGGCGTCTGTTCCCAGCATGTACAGTGTATTGGACTGAAGAGGATCTACTGTTCTTGTCAGGTTCCTAAGCAGAATTGAACTAGATATGGCCGTGTGTGTAGGAAGCACAGTTCTTTTGTTCTGAGCAAGCTCACTGTTCGGACCCCATAGGAAACACAGTAGAGTAGAAGAGTGCTCTTTTCTCAAAAGCAGAGTGTGTTTCTTCTAAGTCGAGCTAGCGTTTGTTTCCCAGTCCTAAATGGAGTTGAGTCACATGCAGTTTTTTGTCCTACGAGCAAGAGTTGTTTTCTGGTAAGACGAGTCACTATTGTGCTCCAATGCCATACACAGTGCAAATAGCACTCGCGTCTGTTCCCCGCAAGTACAGTGTATCGGACTGAAGAGGAGCTACTGTTCTTGTTTGTTTCCTAAGCAGAGTTGAACTAGATATGGCCCGTGTGTGTAGAAAGCACAGTTCTTTTGTTCTGAGCAAGCTCACTGTTCGGACCCCATAGGAAACACAGTAGAGTAGAAGAGTGCTCTTTTCTCAAAAGCAGAGTGTGTTTCTTGTAAGGCGAGCTAGCGTTTGTTTCCCAGTCCTAAATGGAGTTGAATCACATGCAGTTTCTGGTCCTACGAGCAAGGGTTGTTTTCTGGTAAGGAAAGTCACTATTGCGCTCCCATTGCCATACACAGTGCAAATAGCACTCCCGTCTGTTCCCAGCAAGTACAGTGTATTGGACTGAAGAGGAGCTACTGCTCTTGTCAGTTTCCTAACCAGAGTTGAACTAGATATGGCCCGTGTGTGTAGGAAACACAGTTCTTTTGTTCTGAGCAAGCTCACTGTTCGGACCTCATAGGAAATACAGTAGAATAGAAGAGTGCTCTTTTCTCAAAAGCAGAATGTGTTTCTTGTAAGGTGAGCTAGCGTGTGTTTCCCAGTCCAAAATGGAGTTGAATCACATGCAGTTTCTGGTCCAACCAACAAGGGATGTTTTCTGGAAAGGAAAGTCACTATTTTTCTCCCTTTGCCATAAACAGTGCAAATAGCACTCATGTCTATTCCCAGCAAGTACAGTGTATTGGACTGAAGAGGAGCTACTGTTCTTGTCAGTTTCCTAAGCAGAGTTGAACTAGATATGGCCCGTGTGTGTAGAAATCACAGTTCTTTTGTTCTGAGCAAGCTCACTGTTCTGGCCCTATAGGAAACACAGAAGAGTAGAAGAGTGCTCTTTTCTCAGAAGCAGAGTTTGTTTCTTGTAAGGCGAGCTAGCGTTTGTTTCCCAGTCCTAAATGGAGTTGAATCACATGCAGTTTCTGGTCCTACGAGCAAGAGTTGTTTTCTGGTAAGAAGAGTCACTATTGTGCTCCCATTGTTTTACACAGGGCAAAGAGCACTGGCGTCTGTTCCCGGCATGTACCGTGTATTGGACTGAAGAGGATCTACTGTTCTTGTCAGGTTCTAAGCAGAATTGAACTAGATACGGCCATGTGTGTAGGAAGCACAGTTCTTTGTTCTGAGCAAACTCACTGTTCTTTCCCTATAGGAAACACAGTAGAGTAGAAGAATGCTCTTTTCTCAAAAGCAGAGTGTGTTTCTTGTAAGGGGAGCTAGCGTTTGTTTCCCAGTCCTAAATGGAGTTGAATCACATGCAGTTTCTCGTCCTACGGGCAAGAGTTGTTTTCTGGTAAGGAAAGTCACTATTGTGTTCCCACTGCCATACACAGTGCAAATAGCACTCGCGTCTGTTCCCAGCAAGTACAGTGTATCGGACTGAAGAGGAGCTACTGTTCTTGTCAGTTTCCTAAGCAGAGTTGAACGAGATATTTCCCGTGTGTGTAGGAAGCACCGTTCTCTTGTTCTGAGCAAGCTCACTGTTCTGGCCCTATAGGAAACACAGTAGAGTAGAAGAGTGCTCTTTTCTCTAAAGCAGAGTGTGTTTCTTGTAAGGCGAGCTAGCGTTTGTTTCCCAGTCATAAATGGAGTTGAGTCACAGGCAGTTTTTGTTCCTACGAGCAAGAGTTGTTTTCTGGTAAGAAGAGTCACTATTGCGCTCCAAATTCCATACACAGTGCAAATAGCACTCGCGTCTGTTCCCAGCAAGTACAGAGTATTGGACTTAATAGGAGCTACTGTTCTTGTCAGTTTCCTAAGCAGAGTTGAACTAGATATGGTCCATGTGTGTAGGAAGCACAGTTCTTTTGTTCTGAGCAAGCTCACTGTTTGGACCCCATAGGAAACACAGTAGAGTAGAAGAGTGCTCTGTTGCTGTAGAATTTCTCTCCAGCTCCCACCACCAAGTCCCGCCAGTCTCAGAGCCCACTTATAAAATAAACACACAGACTCTTACATTATTTAAACTGCTTGGCCATTAGCTCAGGCCTGTTATTGTCTAGCTCTTACTCTTATATTTAGCCCATTTCTATTAATCTTTAATTTGCCACATGGCTCATGGCTTACTGGTACCTTACATCTTCCTTGTCCTGATGGCGGCTGGCAGTGTCTCTCTCTCAGCCTTCCACTTCCCCGCTTTATTCTCCTCCTTGCCCCGCCTACACTTCCTGCCTAGCCAACGGCCAATCAGTGTTTTATTGATTAATTAGCAACACATTTGCCATACATCCCACAGCACTTCCCCCTTTTCTTTTCAAAAAGAAAGGTTTTAACCTTAACAAAGTAAAATTACATATAATTTGGGAATTTGGGCGTAGCTTCTCTTACTACTTCCTGCTGGAAGGGGGCGCTGTATCTTGTGGGGAAACAAAAAAAAATTTAGAATTATGGAATAGTCCATGAGGCTGTATCGTCTGAGCCAGATGCCTTTAAACCATTCTGGATGTTGGATCATCTGGGCCATGGTGTCATAGGAGACCTTCAGGGGGTCTTGGCTGGTCAAACCTGATGTATCTTAATCTTGAACAAATCCATAGCCTCTGGCTTTCTGTGGAAACAAAAGAGACTCTTTTCCAAAGCAACATATCCTTACATCCAAATTTTGAAGTCAAGGTATCTTTAAAATATACATTTTGGCATAACTCTACAGCTTTTACAATCAAATGTTTTTCTGCAGTTAAAAGTCCCAACGACAACACAATCCAGATTCTCTGTGTAATATCCATTTTTACGTGGCTTATTTTTTATACTACCTTTACTGTCTCTTTAATGACTTTATTTTTTAAAACTATGTATTTGTTTCTATAACTCTATATATCACCTTTTTTGTCTCTTTCAAGCCTACATATCTTTTACACACATTGTAAACTATTACATCTGAATTTGTCTTATTGTGAATCTATTGCTTTAAACTGCAGCAGCTGTGGCTGCTGGCTCCGCCCACCTCAGATTCCCAACATGGCTACGTTTTCTGCCAGCTCTGGGAGCCATCAACTCTCAGAAATAGTGGGTCTCTGCTTCTATCAAAGCAGCGTGTAGCCCAGAAATCTCTTTTTGTTTTGTTTTGTTTTGTTTTGTACTAGCAAAGGCTAAATCCACCACACAGCTTAATGTGCCACTTGCAGAGGCCTCATTCCCGCCATACTGCAGGTCAAGCATGCACGCCAGGAACCCGCCATAGTAGCTCAAACACGCAGGCTGCCACTAGCTTGAAAGAGACAACTAGGAGCTGTTTTTAGCTCCGTTTTAGAATCTTTTTTCTCAGTTTTTAGGTGGAAACTCTTGCCAACACATTGGACGCCATTTGTTGATGGAGAATTTCTCTCCAGCTCCCACCACCAAGTCCCGCCAGTCTCAGAGCCCACTTATAAAATAAACACAAAGACTCTTACATTATTTAAACTGCTTGGCCATTAGCTAAGGCCTGTTATTGTCTAGCTCTTACTCTTATATTTAGCAGATTTCTATTAATTTTTACTTTGCCACATGGCTCATGGCTTACTGGAACCTTACATCTTCCTTGTCCTGATGGCGGCTGGCAGTGTCTCTCTCTCTCAGCCTTCCACTTCCCTGCTTTATTCTCCTCCTTGCCCCGCCTACACTTCCTGCCTAGCCAACGGCCAATCAGTGTTTTATTGATTAATTAGCAACACATTTGCCATACATCCCACAGCAGTGCTCTTTTCTCAAAAGCAGAGTGTATTTCTTGTAAGGCGAGCTAGCGTTTGTTTCCTAGTCCTAAATGGAGTTGAATCACATGCAGTTTCTGGTCCTACGAGCAAGAGTTGTTTTCTGGTAAGGAAAGTCACTATTGCGCTCCCATTGCCATACACATTATAAATAGCACTCGCGTGTGTTCCCAGGAAGTACAGTGTATTGGACTGAATAGGAGCTACTGTACTGTCAGTTCCCTAAGCAGAGTTGAACTAGATATGGTCCGTGTGTAGGAAGCACAGTTCTTTTGTTCTGAGCAAGCTCACTGTTTGGACCGCACAGGAAACACAATAGAGTAGAAGAGTGCTCTTTTCTCAAAAGCAGAGTGTGTTTCATGTAAGGCGAGCTAGCATTTGTTTCCCAGTCCTAAATGGAGTCGAATCACATGCAGTTTCTGGTCCTACGAGCAAGAGTTGTTTTCTGGTAAGGAAAGTCACTATTGCGCTCCCATTGCCATACATAGTGCAAATAGCACTCGGTCCATTCCCAGCAAGTACAGTGTATCGGACTGAAGAGGAGCTACTGTTCTTGTCAGTTTCCTAAGCAGAGTTGAACTAGATATGGCCCGTGTGAAGGAAGCACAGTTCTTTTGTTCTGATCAAGCTCACTGTTCTGGCCCTATAGGAAACACAGAAGAGTAGAAGAGTGCTCTTTTCTCAAAAGCAGAGTGTTTTTCTTGTAAGGCGAGCTAGCGTTTGTTTCCCAGTCTTAAATGGAGTTGAGACACATGCAGTTTCTGGTCCTAGGAGCAAGAGTTGTTTTCTGGTAAGAAGAGTCACTATTGCACTCCCATTGCCATACACAGTGCAAATAGCACTTGCATCTGTGCCCAGCAAGTACAGTGTATTGGACTGAAGAGGATCTACTGTTCAAGTCAGTTTCCTAAGCAGAGTTGAAATAGATATGGCCCGTGTGTGTAGGAAGCACAGTTCTTTTGTTCTGAGCAAGCTCACTTTTCGGACCCCATAGGAAACACAGTAGAGTAGAAGAGTGCTCTATTCTCAAAAGCAGTGTGTGTTTCGTGTAAGGCGAGCTAGCATTTGTTTCCCAGTCCTAAATGGAGTTGAATCACATGCAGTTTCTGGTCCTACGAGCAAGAGTTGTTTTCTGGTAAGGAAAGTCACTATTGTGCTCCCATTGTTTTACACAGGGCAAAGAGCACTGGCGTCTGTTCCCGGCATGTACCGTGTATTGGACTGAAGAGGATCTACTGTTCTTGTCAGGTTCTAAGCAGAATTGAACTAGATACGGCCATGTGTGTAGGAAGCACAGTTCTTTGTTCTGAGCAAACTCACTGTTCTTTCCCTATAGGAAACACAGTAGAGTAGAAGAGTACTCTTTTCTCAAAAGCAGAGTGTGTTTCTTGTAAGGGGAGCTAGCGTTTGTTTCCCAGTCCTAAATGGAGTTGAATCACATGCAGTTTCTCGTCCTACGGGCAAGAGTTGTTTTCTGGTAAGGAAAGTCACTATTGTGTTCCCACTGCCATACACAGTGCAAATAGCACTCTCGTCTGTTCCCAGCAAGTACAGTGTATCGGACTGAAGAGGAGCTACTGTTCTTGTCAGTTTCCTAAGCAGAGTTGAACGAGATATTTCCCGAGTGTGTAGGAAGCACAGTTCTCTTGTTCTGAGCAAGCTCACTGTTCTGGCCCTATAGGAAACACAGTAGAGTAGAAGAGTGCTCTTTTCTCTAAAGCAGAGTGTGTTTCTTGTAAGGCGAGCTAGCGTTTGTTTCCCAGTCATAAATGGAGTTGAGTCACAGGCAGTTTTTGTTCCTACGAGCAAGAGTTGTTTTCTGGTAAGAAGAGTCACTATTGCGCTCCAAATTCCATACACAGTGCAAATAGCACTCGCGTCTGTTCCCAGCAAGTACAGAGTATTGGACTGAATAGGAGCTACTGTTCTTGTCAGTTTCCTAAGCAGAGTTGAACTAGATATGGTCCATGTGTGTAGGAAGCACAGTTCTTTTGTTCTGAGCAAGCTCACTGTTTGGACCCCATAGGAAACACAGTAGAGTAGAAGAGTGCTCTGTTGCTGTAGAATTTCTCTCCAGCTCCCACCACCAAGTCCCGCCAGTCTCAGAGCCCACTTATAAAATAAACACACAGACTCTTACATTATTTAAACTGCTTGGCCATTAGCTCAGGCCTGTTATTGTCTAGCTCTTACTCTTATATTTAGCCCATTTCTATTAATCTTTAATTTGCCACATGGCTCATGGCTTACTGGTACCTTACATCTTCCTTGTCCTGATGGCGGCTGGCAGTGTCTCTCTCTCAGCCTTCCACTTCCCCGCTTTATTCTCCTCCTTGCCCCGCCTACACTTCCTGCCTAGCCAACGGCCAATCAGTGTTTTATTGATTAATTAGCAACACATTTGCCATACATCCCACAGCACTTCCCCCCTTTTTTTTTCAAAAAGAAAGGTTTTAACCTTAACAAAGTAAAATTACATATAATTTGGGAATTTGGGCGTAGCTTCTCTTACTACTTCCTGCTGGAAGGGGGCGCTGTATCTTGTGGGGAAACAAAAAAAAATTTAGAATTATGGAATAGTCCATGAGGCTGTATCGTCTGAGCCAGATGCCTTTAAACCATTCTGGATGTTGGATCATCTGGGCCATGGTGTCATAGGAGACCTTCAGGGGGTCTTGGCTGGTCAAACCTGATGTATCTTAATCTTGAACAAATCCATAGCCTCTGGCTTTCTGTGGAAACAAAAGAGACTCTTTTCCAAAGCAACATATCCTTACATCCAAATTTTGAAGTCAAGGTATCTTTAAAATATACATTTTGGCATAACTCTACAGCTTTTACAATCAAATGTTTTTCTGCAGTTAAAAGTCCCAACGACAACACAATCCAGATTCTCTGTGTAATATCCATTTTTACGTGGCTTATTTTTTATACTACCTTTACTGTCTCTTTAATGACTTTATTTTTTAAAACTATGTATTTGTTTCTATAACTCTATATATCACCTTTTTTGTCTCTTTCAAGCCTACATATCTTTTACACACATTGTAAACTATTACATCTGAATTTGTCTTATTGTGAATCTATTGCTTTAAACTGCAGCAGCTGTGGCTGCTGGCTCCGCCCACCTCAGATTCCCAACATGGCTACGTTTTCTGCCAGCTCTGGGAGCCATCAACTCTCAGAAATAGTGGGTCTCTGCTTCTATCAAAGCAGCGTGTAGCCCAGAAATCTCTTTTTTTTTGTTTTGTTTTGTTTTGTACTAGCAAAGGCTAAATCCACCACACAGCTTAATGTGCCACTTGCAGAGGCCTCATTCCCGCCATACTGCAGGTCAAGCATGCACGCCAGGAACCCGCCATAGTAGCTCAAACACGCAGGCTGCCACTAGCTTGAAAGAGACAACTAGGAGCTGTTTTTAGCTCCGTTTTAGAATCTTTTTTCTCAGTTTTTAGGTGGAAACTCTTGCCAACACATTGGACGCCATTTGTTGATGGAGAATTTCTCTCCAGCTCCCACCACCAAGTCCCGCCAGTCTCAGAGCCCACTTATAAAATAAACACAAAGACTCTTACATTATTTAAACTGCTTGGCCATTAGCTAAGGCCTGTTATTGTCTAGCTCTTACTCTTATATTTAGCAGATTTCTATTAATTTTTACTTTGCCACATGGCTCATGGCTTACTGGAACCTTACATCTTCCTTGTCCTGATGGCGGCTGGCAGTGTCTCTCTCTCAGCCTTCCACTTCCCTGCTTTATTCTCCTCCTTGCCCCGCCTACACTTCCTGCCTAGCCAACGGCCAATCAGTGTTTTATTGATTAATTAGCAA
>NW_026735848.1:0-97882 GCF_949786415.1 Peromyscus eremicus
CACACTCATTCTAACATTTCAGTGTGCACACCTCCACAGGGGACACACTCATTCTAACAGTCAGTGTGCACACCTCCATGTGGACACACTCATTCTAACAGTTCAGTGTGCAACACCTCCATGTGGCCACACTCATTCTAACAGTTCAGTGTGCACACCTCCATGTGGGCACACTCATTCTAACAGTTCAGTGTGCACAACACCATGTGACACACTCATTCTAACAGATCAGTGTGCACACCTCCATGTGGGCACACTCATTCTAACAGTTCAGTGTGCAACACATCCATGTGGGCACACTCATTCTAACAGTTCAGTGTGCACACCTCCATGTGGGCACACTCATTCTAACAGTTCAGTGTGCACACCTCCATGTGGACACAATCATTCTAACAGTTCAGTGTGCACACCTCCATGTGGACACACCCATTCTAAGAGTTCAGTGTGCACACCTCCATGTGGACACACTCATTCTAACAGTTCAGTGTGCACACCTCCATGTGGACACACCAATTCTAACAGTTCAGTGTGCACACCTCCATGTGGACACACTCATTCTAACAGTTCAGTGTGCACACCTCCATGTGGACAAATTCTAACACTTCAGTGTGCACACCTCCATGTGGACACACTCATTCTATCAGTTCAGTGTGCACCCCTCCACAGGGACACGCTCATTCTAACAGTTCAGTGTGCACAACTCCATGTGGGCACACTCATTCTAACAGTTCAGTGTGCACACCTCCATGTGGACACACTCATTCTAACAGTTCAGTGTGCACACCTCCATGTGGAAACACTCATTCTAACAGTTCAGTGTGCACACCTCCATGTGGGCACACCGATTCTAACAGTTCAGTGTGCACACCTCCAAAGGGACACACTCATTCTAACAGTTCAGTGTGCACACCTCCATGTGGACACACTCATTCTAACAGTTCAGTGTGCACAACTCCATGTGGGCACACTCATTCTAACAGTTTAGTGTGCACACTTCAATGTGGGCACACTCATTCTAACAGTTCAGTGTGGACACCTCCATGTGGACACACTCATTCTAACAGTTCAGTGTGCACAACCTCCATTTGGACATAGTCATTCTAACAGATCTGTGTGCACACCTCCATGTGGACACAGTCATTCTAACAGATCAGTTTGCACACCTCCACAGGGACACACTCATTCTAACAGTTCAGTGTGCACACCTCCATGTGGACACACTCATATAACAGTTCAGTGTGCACAAATCCATGTGGACACACTCATTCTAACAGTTCAGTGTGCACACCTCCATGTGGACACACTCATTCTAACAGTTCAAAGTGCACACCTCCATGTGGACACAGTCATTCTAACAGTTCAGTGAGCACACCTCCATGTGGACACAATCATTCTAACAGTTCAGTGTGCACACCTCCATGTGGGCACACTCATTCCAACAGTTCAGTGTGCACACCTCCATGTGGACACACTCATTCTAACAGTTCAGTGTTCTCACCTCCATGTGGGCACACTCATTCTAACAGTTCAGTGTGCAAACCTCCATGTGGACACACACATTCTAACAGTTCAGTGTGCACATCTCCATGTGAACACACTCATTCTAACAGTTCAGTGTGCATACCTCCACAGGGACACACACATTCTAACAGTTCAGTGTGCACACCTCCATGTGGACACAGTCATTCTAACAGTTCAGTGTGCACAACTCCATGTGGACACAGTCATTCTAACAGTTCAGTGTGCACAACTACATGTGGGCTCACTCATTCTAACAGTTCAGTGTGCACACCTCCATGTGGACACACTCATTCTAACAGTTCAGTGTGCACACCTCTATGTGGGCACACTCATTCTAACAGTTCAGTGTGCACACCTCCATGTGGACACACTCATTCTAACAGTTCAGTGTGCACACCTCCATGTGGGCACACTCATTCTAACAGTTCAGTGTGCACACCTCCATGTGGACAAATTCTAACAGTTCAGTGTGCACACCTCCATGTGGACACAGTCATTCTAACAGTTCAGTGTTCACACCTCCATGTGGACACAATCATTCTAACAGTTCAGTGTGCAAACCTCCATGTGGACACACACATTCTAACAGTTCAGTGTGCACACCTCCATGTGAACACACTCATTCTAACAGTTCAGTGTGCACACCTCCACAGGGACACACACATTCTAACAGTTCAGTGTGCACACCTCCATGTGGACACAGTCATTCTAACAGTTCAGTGTATACACCTCCATGTGGGCACACTCATTCTAACAGTTCAGTGTGCACACCTCCATGTGGACTCACTCATTCTAACAGTTCAGTGTGCACACCTCCATGTGGGTACACTCATTCTAACAGTTCAGTGTGCACACCTCCATGTGGGCACAATCATTCTAACAGTTCAGTGTGCACACCTCCATGTGGGCACACTCATTCTAACAGTTCAGTGTGCACAGCTCCATGTGGACACACTCATTCTAACAGTTCAGTGTGCACACCTCCATGTGGACACACTCATTCTAACAGTTCAGTGTGCACACGTCCATGTGGACAAATTCTAACAGTTCAGTGTGCACAACTCCATGTGGACACACTCATTCTAACAGTTCAGTGTGCACACCTCCATGTGTGCACACTCATTCTAACAGTTCAGTGTGCACACCTCTATGTGGGCACACTCATTCTAACAGTTCAGTGTGCACACCTCCATGTGGGCACACTGATTCTAACAGTTCAGTGTGCACACCTCCATGTGGAAACACTGATTCTAAAATTTCAGTGTGCACACCTCCACAGGGACACACTCATTCTAACAGTTCAGTGTGCACACCTCCATGTGGACACACTCATTCTAACAGTTCAGTTTGCACACCTCCACAGGGATAAACTCATTCTAACAGTTCAGTGTGCACACCTCCATGTGGGCACACTCATTCTAACAGTTCAGTGTGCATACCTCCATGTGGACACACTCATTCTAACAGTTCATTGTGCAAACCTCCATGTGGGCACACTCATTCTAACAGTTCAGTGTGCACACCTCCATGTGGACACACTCATTCTAACAGTTCAGTGTGCACACCTCCATGTGGGCACACTCATTCTAACAGTTCAGTGTGCACACCTCCATGTGGACACACACATTCTAACAGTTCAGTGTGCACACCTCCATGTGGACACACCAATTCTAATAGTTCAGTGTGCACACCTCCATGTGGACACACTCATTCTAACAGTTCAGTGTGCACACCTCCATGTGGACACACTCATTCTAACAGTTCAGTGTGCACACCTCCATGTGGACAAATTCTAACAGTTCAGTGTGCACACCTCCATGTGGACACACTCATTCTAACAGTTCAGTGTGCACACGTCCATGTGGACACACTCATTCTAACAGTTCAAAGTGCACACCTCCATGTGGACACAGTCATTCTAACAGTTCAGTGTTCAAACCTCCACAGGGATACACTCATTCTAACAGTTCAGTGTGCACACCTCCATGTGGACACACTCATTCTAACAGTTCAGTGTGCACACCTCCATGTAGACACAGTCATTCTAACAGTTCAGTGTGCACACCTCCATGTGGACACACTCATTCTAACAGTTCAGTGTGCACACCTCCATGTGGACTCACTTATTGTAACAGTTCAGTGTGCACACCTCCATGTGGACACAATCATTCTAACAGTTCAGTGTGCACACCTCCATGTGGACACACCCATTCTAAGAGTTCAGTGTGCACACCTCCATGTGGACACACTCATTCTAACAGTTCAGTGTGCACACCTCCATGTGGACACACCAATTCTAACAGTTCAGTGTGCACACCTCCATGTGGACACACTCATTCTAACAGTTCAGTGTGCACACCTCCATGTGGACAAATTCTAACACTTCAGTGTGCACACCTCCATGTGAACACACTCATTCTATCAGTTCAGTGTGCACCCCTCCACAGGGACACACTCATTCTAACAGTTCAGTGTGCACAACTCCATGTGGGCACACTCATTCTAACAGTTCAGTGTGCACACCTCCATGTGGACACACTCATTCTAACAGTTCAGTGTGCACACCTCCATGTGGGCACACTCATTCTAACAGTTCAGTGTGCACACCTCCATGTGGGCACACCGATTCTAACAGTTAAGTGTGCACACCTCCAAAGGGACACACTCATTCTAACAGTCCAGTGTGCACACCTCCATGTGGACACACTCATTCTAACAGTTCAGTGTGCACAACTCCATGTGGGCACACTCATTCTAACAGTTTAGTGTGCACCCTTCCATGTGGGCACACTCATTCTAACAGTTCAGTGTGGACACCTCCATGTGGACACACTCATTCTAACAGTTCAGTGTGCACACCTCCATGTGGACATAGTCATTCTAACAGATCTGTGTGCACACCTCCATGTGGACACAGTCATTCTAACAGATCAGTTTGCACACTTCTACAGGGATACACTCATTCTAACAGTTCAGTGTGCACACCTCCATGTGGACACAGTCATTCTAACAGTTCAGTGTGCACACTTCCATGTGGACCCAATCATTCTAACAATTCAGTGTGCACACCTCCATGTGGGCACACTCATTCCAACAGTTCAGTGTGCACACCTTTATGTGGACACACTCGTTCTAACAGTTCAGTGTGCACACCTCCATGTGGGCACACTCATTCTAACAGTTCAGTGTGCACACCTCCATGTGGGCACACTCATTCTAACAGTTCACTGTGCACACCTCCATGTGGACACACTCATTCTAACAGTTCAGTGTGCACACCTCCATGTGGGCACACTCATTCTAACAGTTCAGTGTGCACACCTCCATGTGGGCACACTCATTCTAACAGTTCAGTGTGCACACCTCCATGTGGACACAATCATTCTAACAGTTCAGTGTGCACACCTCCATGTGGACACACCCATTCTAACAGTTCAGTGTGCACACCTCCATGTGGACACACTCATTCTAACAGTTCAGTGTGCACACCTCCATGTGGACACACCAATTCTAACAGTTCAGTGTGCACACCTCCATGTGGACACACTCATTCTAACAGTTCAGTGTGCACACCTCCATGTGGACACACTCATTCTATCAGTTCAGTGTGCACACCTCCACAGGGACACACTCATTCTAACAGTTCAGTGTGCACACCTCCATGTGGACACACTCATATAACAGTTCAGTGTGCACAACTCCATGTGGACACACTCATTCTAACAGTTCAGTGTGCACACCTCCATGTGGACACACTCATTCTAACAGTTCAAAGTGCACACCTCCATGTGGACACAGTCATTCTAACAGTTCAGTGAGCACACCTCCATGTGGACACAATCATTCTAACAGTTCAGTGTGCACACCTCCATGTGGGCACACTCATTCCAACAGTTCAGTGTGCACACCTCCATGTGGACACACTCATTCTAACAGTTCAGTGTTCTCACCTCCATGTGGGCACACTCATTCTAACAGTTCAGTGTGCAAACCTCCATGTGGACACACACATTCTAACAGTTCAGTGTGCACATCTCCATGTGAACACACTCATTCTAACAGTTCAGTGTGCATACCTCCACAGGGACACACACATTCTAACAGTTCAGTGTGCACACCTCCATGTGGACACAGTCATTCTAACAGTTCAGTGTGCAAACCTCCATGTGGACACAGTCATTCTAACAGTTCAGTGTGCACAACTACATGTGGGCTCACTCATTCTAACAGTTCAGTGTGCACACCTCCATGTGGACACACTCATTCTAACAGTTCAGTGTGCACACCTCCATGTGGGCACACTCATTCTAACAGTTCAGTGTGCACACCTCCATGTGGACACACTCATTCTAACAGTTCAGTGTGCACACCTCCATGTGGGCACACTCATTCTAACAGTTCAGTGTGCACACCTCCATGTGGACACAGTCATTCTAACAGTTCAGTGTTCACACCTCCATGTGGACACAATCATTCTAACAGTTCAGTGTGCAAACCTCCATGTGGACACACACATTCTAACAGTTCAGTGTGCACACCTCCATGTGAACACACTCATTCTAACAGTTCAGTGTGCACACCTCCACAGGGACACACACATTCTAACAGTTCAGTGTGCACACCTCCATGTGGACACAGTCATTCTAACAGTTCAGTGTATACACCTCCATGTGGCCACACTCATTCTAACAGTTCAGTGTGCACACCTCCATGTGGGCACACTCATTCTAACAGTTCAGTGTGCACAACACCATGTGGACACACTCATTCTAACAGATCAGTGTGCACACCTCCATGTGGGCACACTCATTCTAACAGTTCAGTGTGCACACCTCCATGTGGACAAATTCTAACAGTTCAGTGTGCACACCTCCATGTGGACACAGTCATTCTAACAGTTCAGTGTTCACACCTCCATGTGGACACAATCATTCTAACAGTTCAGTGTGCAAACCTCCATGTGGACACACACATTCTAACAGTTCAGTGTGCACACCTCCATGTGAACACACTCATTCTAACAGTTCAGTGTGCACACCTCCACAGGGACACACACATTCTAACAGTTCAGTGTGCACACCTCCATGTGGACACAGTCATTCTAACAGTTCAGTGTATACACCTCCATGTGGCCACACTCATTCTAACAGTTCAGTGTGCACACCTCCATGTGGGCACACTCATTCTAACAGTTCAGTGTGCACAACTCCATGTGGGCACACTCATTCTAACAGTTCAGTGTGCACACCTCCATGTGGACACACTCATTCTAACAGTTCAGTGTGCACACCTCCATGTGGACTCACTTATTGTAACAGTTCAGTGTGCACAACTCCAGGTGGACAAACTCATTCTAACAGTTCAGTGTGCACACCTCCATATGGACACACTCATTCTAACAGTTCAGTGTGCATACCTCCATTTGGACACACTCATTCTAACAGTTCAGTGTACACACCTCCATGTGGGCACACTCATTCTAACAGTTCAGTGTGCACACCTACACAGGGACACACTCATTCTAACAGTTCAGTGTGCACACCTCCATGTGGACACACTCATTCTAACAGTTCTGTGTGCACAACTCCATGTGGACACAGTCATTCTAACAGTTCAGAGTGCACAACTCCATGTGAGCACACTCATTCTAACAGTTCAGTGTGCACACCTCCATGTGGACACAGTCATTCTAACAGTTCAGTGTGCACACCTCCATGTGAGCACACTCATTCTAACAGTTCAGTGTGCACACCTCCATGTGGACACACTCATTCTAACAGTTCAGTGTGCACACCTCCATGTGGGTACACTCATTCTAACAGTTCAGTGTGCACACCTCCATGTGGGCACACTCATTCTAACAGTTCAGTGTGCACACCTCCATGTGGGCACACTCATTCTAACAGTTCAGTGTGCACACATCCATGTGGGCACACTCATCCTAACAGTTCAGTGTGCACAGCTCCATGTGGACACACTCATTCTAACAGTTCAGTGTGCTCACCTCCATGTGGGCACACTCATTCTAACAGTTCAGTGTGCACACCTCCATGTGGGCACACTAATTCTAACAGTTCAGTGTGCACACCTCCATGTGGGCTCACTCATTCTACACAGTTCATTGTCCACACCTCCATGTGGACACACATTCTAACAGTTCAGTGTGCACAACTCCATGTGGACACACCCATTCTAACAGTTCAGTGTGCACACCTCCATGTGGACACACTCATTCTAACAGTTCAGTGTGCACACCTCCATGTGGACACACCAATTCTAACAGTTCAGTGTGCACACCTCCATGTGGACACACTCATTCTAACAGTTCAGTGTGCACACCTCCATGTTGACACACTCATTCTAACAGTTCAGTGTGCACACCTCCATGTGTACAAATTCTAACAGTTCAGTGTGCACACCTCCATGTGGACACACTCATTCTAACAGTTCAGTGTGCACACCTCCATGTGGACACACTCATTCTAACAGTTCAAAGTGCACACCTCCATGCGGACACAGTCATTCTAACAGTTCAGTGTTCACACCTCCATGTGGACACAATCATTCTAACAGTTCAGTGTGCACACCTCCATGTGGGCACACTCATTCCAACAGTTCAGTGTGCACACCTCCATGTGGACACACTCATTCTAACAGTTCAGTGTTCTCACCTCCATGTGGGCACACTCATTCTAACAGTTCAGTGTGCAAACCTCCATGTGGACACACACATTCTAACAGTTCAGTGTGCACATCTCCATGTGAACACACTCATTCTAACAGTTCAGTGTGCATACCTCCACAGGGACACACACATTCTAACAGTTCAGTGTGCACACCTCCATGTGGACACAGTCATTCTAACATTTCAGTGTGCACACGTCCATGTGGACACACTCATTCTAACAGTTCAGTGTGCACACCTCCATGTGGGCACACTCATTCTAACAGTTCAGTTTGTACACCTCCATGTGGGCACACTCATTCTAACAGTTCAGTGTGCACACCTCCATGTGGACACACTCATTCTAAAAGTTCAGTGTGCACACCTCCATGTGGACACACTCATTCTAACAGTTCAGTGTGCACACCTCCATGTGGACAAATTCTAACAGTTCAGTGTGCACAACTCCATGTGGACACACTCATTCTAACAGTTCAGTGTGCACACCTCCATGTGGGCACACTCATTCTAACAGTTCAGTGTGCACACCTCCATGTGGGCACACTCATCCTAACAGTTCAGTGTGCACACCTCCATGTGGGCACACTTATTCTAACAGTTCATTGTGCACACCTCCATGTGGACAAATTCTAACAGTTCAGTGTGCACAACTCCATGTGGACACACTCATTCTAACTTTTCAGTGTGCACACATCCACAGGGACACACTCATTCTAACAGTTCAGTGTGCACACCTCCATGTGGACACACTCATTCTAACAGTTCAGTGTGCACACCTCCATGTGGGCACACTCATTCTAACAGTTCAGTGTGCACTCCTCCATGTGGGCACACTCATTCTAACAGTTCAGTGTGCACACCTCCATGTGGCCACACTCATTCTAACAGTTCAGTGTGCACACCTCCATGTGGGCACACTCATTCTAACAGTTCAGTGTGCACAACACCATGTGGACACACTCATTCTAACAGTTCAGTGTGCACACCTCCATGTGGGCACACTCATTCTAACAGTTCAGTGTGCACAGCTCCATGTGGACAAATTCTAACAGTTCAGTGTGCACACCTCCATGTGGACACACTCATTCGAACATTTCAGTGTGCACACCTCCACAGGGACACACTCATTCTAACAGTTCAGTGTGCACACCTCCATGTGGACACACCCATTCTAAGAGTTCAGTGTGCACACCTCCATGTGGACACACTCATTCTAACAGTTCAGTGTGCACACCTCCATGTGGACACACCAATTCTAACAGTTCAGTGTGCACACCTCCATGTGGACACATTCATTCTAACAGTTCAGTGTGCACACCTCCATGTGGACAAATTCTAACACTTCAGTGTGCACACCTCCATGTGGACACACTCATTCTATCAGTTCAGTGTGCACCCCTCCACAGGGACACACTCATTCTAACAGTTCAGTGTGCACACCTCCATGTGGACACACTCATTCTAACATTTCAGTGTGCACACCTCCATGTGGACACACTCATTCTAACAGTTCAGTGTGCACACCTCCATGTGGACACACTCATTCTAACAGTTCAAAGTGCACACCTCCAGGTGGATACAGTCATTCTAACAGTTCAGTGTGCACACCTCCATGTGGACACAATCATTCTAACAGTTCAGTGTGCACACCTCCATGTGGGCACACTCATTCCAACAGTTCAGTGTGCACACCTCCATGTGGACACACTCATTCTAACAGTTCAGTGTTCTCACCTCCATGTGGGCACACTCATTCTATCCGTTCAGTGTGCAAACCTCCATGTGGAAACACACATTCTAACAGTTCAGTGTGCAAACCTCCATGTGAACACACTCATTCTAACAGTTCAGTGTGCACACCTCCACAGGGACACACACATTCTAACAGTTCAGTGTGCACACCTCCATGTGGACACAGTCATTCTAACAGTTCAGTGTGCAAACCTCCATGTGGACACAGTCATTCTAACAGTTCAGTGTGCACAACTCCATGTGGGCTCACTCATTCTAACAGTTCAGTGTGCACACCTCCATCTGGGCACACTCATTCTAACAGTTCAGTGTGCAAACCTCCATGTGGGCACACTCATTCTAACAGTTCTATGTGCACACCTCCATGTGGGCACACTCATTCTAACAGTTCAGTGTGCACACCTCCATGTGGACAAATTCTAACAGTTCAGTGTGCACAACTCCATGTGGACACACTCATTCTAACATTTCAGTGTGCACACCTCCACAGGGACACACTCATTCTAACAGTTCAGTGTGCACACCTCCATGTGGACACACTCATTCTAACAGTTCAGTGTGCACACCTCCATGTGGGCACACTCATTCTAACAGTTCAGTGTGCACTCCTCCATGTGGGCACACTCATTCTAACAGTTCAGTGTGCACACCTCCATGTGGCCACACTCATTCTAACAGTTCAGTGTGCACACCTCCATGTGGGCACACTCATTCTAACAGTTCAGTGTGCACAACACCATGTGGACACACTCATTCTAACAGTTCAGTGTGCACACCTCCATGTGGGCACACTCATTCTAACAGTTCAGTGTGCACACCTCCATGTGGACAAATTCTAACAGTTCAGTGTGCACACCTCCATGTGGACACACTCATTCTAACAGTTCATTGTGCACACCTCCATGTGGGCACACTCATTCTAACAGTTCAGTGTGCACACCTCCATGTGGGCACACTCATTCTAACAGTTCAGTGTGCACACCTCCAAAGGGACACACTCATTCTAACAGTTCAGTGTGCACACCTCCATGTGGACACACTCATTCTAACAGTTCAGTGTGCACAACTCCATGTGGGCACACTCATTCTAACAGTTTAGTGTGCAAACTTCCATGTGGGCACACTCATTCTAACAGTTCAGTGTGGACACCTCCATGTGGACACACTCATTCTAACAGTTCAGTGTGCACACCTCCATGTGGACATAGTCATTCTAACAGATCAGTTTTGCCCACTTCCACAGGGATACATTCATTCTAACAGTTCAGTGTGCACACCTCCATGTGGACAAATTCTAACAGTTCAGTGTGCACACCTCCATGTGGACACACTCATTCTAACAGTTCAGTGTGCACACCTCCATGTGGACACACTCATTCTAACAGTTCAAAGTGCACACCTCCATGCGGACACAGTCATTCTAACAGTTCAGTGTTCACACCTCCATGTGGACACAATCATTCTAACAGTTCAGTGTGCACACCTCCATGTGGGCACACTCATTCCAACAGTTCAGTGTGCACACCTCCATGTGGACACACTCATTCTAACAGTTCAGTGTTCTCACCTCCATGTGGGCACACTCATTCTAACAGTTCAGTGTGCAAACCTCCATGTGGACACACACATTCTAACAGTTCAGTGTGCACATCTCCAAGTGAACACAGTCATTCTAACAGTTCAGTGTGCATACCTCCACAGGGACACACACATTCTAACAGTTCAGTGTGCACACCTCCATGTGGACACAGTCATTCTAACATTTCAGTGTGCACACCTCCATGTGGACACACTCATTCTAACAGTTCAGTGTGCACAACTCCATGTGGGCACACTCATTCTAACAGTTCAGTTTGTACACCTCCATGTGGGCACACTCATTCTAACAGTTCAGTGTGCACACCTCCATGTGGACACACTCATTCTAACAGTTCAGTGTGCACACCTCCATGTGGACACACTCATTCTAACAGTTCAGTGTGCACACCTCCATGTGGACAAATTCTAACAGTTCAGTGTGCACAACTCCATGTGGACACACTCATTCTAACAGTTCAGTGTGCACACCTCCATGTGGACAAATTCTAACAGTTCAGTGTGCAGAACTCCATGTGGACACACTCATTCTAACAGTTCAGTGTGCAAACCTCCATGTGGGCACACTCATTCTAACAGTTCAGTGTGCACACCTCCATGTGGGCACACTCATTCTAACAGTTCAGTGTGCACACCTCCATGTGGACAAATTCTAACAGTTCAGTGTGCACAACTCCATGTGGACACACTCATTCTAACAGTTCAGTGTGCACACCTCCACAGGGACACACTCATTCTAACAGTTCAGTGTGCACACCTCCATGTGGACACACTCATTCTAACAGTTCAGTGTGCACACCTCCATGTGGGCACACTCATTCTAACAGTTCAGTGTGCACTCCTCCATGTGGACACACTCATTCTAACAGGTCAGTGTGCACAACTCCATGTGGCCACACTCATTCTAACAGTTCAGTGTGCACACCTCCATGTGGGCACACTCATTCTAACAGTTCAGTGTGCACAACACCATGTGGACACACTCATTCTAACAGTTCAGTGTGCACACCTCCATGTGGGCACACTCATTCTAACAGTTCAGTGTGCACACCTCCATGTGGACAAATTCTAACAGTTCAGTGTGCACACCTCCATGTGGACACACTCATTCGAACAGTTCAGTGTGCACACCTCCATGTGGACACACTCATTCTAACAGTTCAGTGTTCTCACCTCCATGTGGGCACACTCATTCTAACAGTTCAGTGTGCAAACCTCCATGTGGACACACACATTCTAACAGTTCAGTGTGCACATCTCCATGTGAACACACTCATTCTAACAGTTCAGTGTGCATACCTCCACAGGGACACACACATTCTAACAGTTCAGTGTGCACACCTCCATGTGGACACAGTCATTCTAACATTTAAGTGTGCACACCTCCATGTGGACACACTCATTCTAACAGTTCAGTGTGCACACCTCCATGTGGACACACTCATTCTAACAGTTCAGTGTGCACACCTCCATGTGGACAAATTCTAACACTTCAGTGTGCACACCTCCATGTGGACACACTCATTCTATCAGTTCAGTGTGCACCCCTCTACAGGGACACACTCATTCTAACAGTTCAGTGTGCACACCTCCATGTGGACACACACATTCTAACATTTCAGTGTGCACACCTCCATGTGGACACACTCATTCTAACAGTTCAGTGTGCACACCTCCATGTGGACACACTCATTCTAACAGTTCAGTGTGGACACCTCCATGTGGACACACTCATATAACAGTTCAGTGTGCACAACTCCATGTGGACACACTCATTCTAACAGTTCAGTGTGCACACCTCCATGTGGACACACTCATTCTAACAGTTCAAAGTGCACACCTCCATGTGGACACAGTCATTCTAACAGTTCAGTGAGCACACCTCCATGTGGACACAATCATTCTAACAGTTCAGTGTGCACACCTCCATGTGGGCACACTCATTCCAACTTTTCAGTGTGCACACCTCCATGTGGACACACTCATTCTAACAGTTCAGTGTTCTCACCTCCATGTGGGCACACTCATTCTAACAGTTCAGTGTGCAAACCTCCATGTGGAAACACACATTCTAACAGTTCAGTGTGCAAACCTCCATGTGAACACACTCTTTCTAACAGTTCAGTGTGCACACCTCCACAGGGACACACACATTCCAACAGTTCAGTGTGCACACCTCCATGTGGACACAGTCATTCTAACAGTTCAGTGTGCAAACCTCCATGTGGACACAGTCATTCTAACAGTTCAGTGTGCACAACTCCATGTGGGCTCACTCATTCTAACAGTTCAGTGTGCACACCTCCATGTGGACACACTCATTATAACAGTTCAGTGTGCACAACTCCATGTGGGCACACTCATTCTAACAGTTCAGTGTGCACACCTCCATGTGGACACACTCATTCTAACAGTTCAGTGTGCACACCTCCATGTGGGCACACTCATTCTAACAGTTCAGTGTGCACACCTCCATGTGGGCACACTCATTCTAACAGTTCAGTGTGCACACCTCCAAAGGGACACACTCATTCTAACAGTTCAGTGTGCACACCTCCATGTGGACACACTCATTCTAACAGTTCAGTGTGCACAACTCCATGTGGGCACACTCATTCTAACAGTTTAGTGTGCACACTTCCATGTGGGCACACTCATTCTAACAGTTCAGTGTGCACACCTCCATGTGGACACACTCATTCTAACAGTTCAGTGTGCACACCTCCATGTGGACACACTCATTCTAACAGATCAGTTTGCACACCTCCACAGGGATACACTCATTCTAACAGTTCAGTGTGCACACCTCCATGTGGGCACACTCATTCTAACAGTTCAGTGTGCACACCTCCATGTGGGCACACTCATTCTAACAGTTCAGTGTGCACACCTCCATGTGGACACACTCATTCTAACAGTTCAGTGTGCACACCTCCATGTGGACACACTCATTCTAACAGTTCAGTGTGCACAACTCCAGGTGGACACACTCATTCTAACAGTTCAGTGTGCACACCTCCAGGTGGACACACTCATTTTTACAGTTCAGTGTGCACACCTCCATGTGGACACACTCATTCTAACAGTTCAGTGTGCACACCTCCATGTGGACACAGTCATTCTAACAGTTCAGTGTGCACACCTCCACAGAGACACACTCATTCTAACAGTTCAGTGTGCACACCTCCATGTGGACACAGTCATTCTAACAGTTCAGTGTGCACACCTCCATGTGGACACTGTCATTCTAACAGTCAGTGTGCACAACTCCATGTGGGCACACTCATTCTAACAGTTCAGTGTTCACACCTCCATGTGGACACACTCATTCTAACAGTTCAGTGTGCACACCTCCATGTGGACACACTCATTCTAACAGTTCAGTGTGCACACCTCCATATGGACACACTCATTCTAACAGTTCAGTGTGCACACCTCCATGTGGGCACACTCATTCTAACAGTTCAGTGTCCACACCTCCATGTGGACACACTCATTCTAACAGTTCAGTGTGCACACCTCCATGTGGGCACACTCATTCTAACAGTTCAGTGTGCACACCTCCATGTGGACACAGTCATTCTAACAGTTCAGTGTGCACACCTCCATGTGGGCACACTCATTCTAACAGTTCAGTGTGCACACCTCCATGTGGACACAGTCATTCTAACAGTTCAGTGTGCACACCAACATGTGGGCACACTCATTCTAACAGTTCAGTGTGCACACCTCCATGTGGGCACTCTCATTCTAACAGTTCAGTGTGCACACCTCCATGTGGGCACACTCATTCTAACAGTTCAGTGTGCACACCTCCATGTGGGCACACTCATTCTAACAGTTCAGTGTGCACACCTCCATGTGGGCACACTCATTCTACACAGTTCATTGTGCACAACTCCATGTGGACACAATCATTCTAACAGTTCAGTGTGCACACCTCCATGTGGACACACCCATTCTAACAGTTCAGTGTGCACACCTCCATGTGGACACACTCATTCTAACAGTTCAGTGTGCACACCTCCATGTGGACACACCAATTCTAACAGTTCTGTGTGCACACCTCCATGTGGACACACTCATTCTAACAATTCAGTGTGCACACCTCAATGTGGACACAATCATTCTAACAGTTCAGTGTGCACACCTCCATGTGGGCACACTCATTCTATCAGTTCAGTGTGCACACCTCCACAGGGACACACTCATTCTAACAGTTCAGTGTGCACACCTCCATGTGGACACACTCATTCTAACATTTCAGTGTGCACACCTCCATGTGGACACACTCATTCTAACAGTTCAGTGTGCACACCTCCATGTGGACACACTCATTCTAACAGTTCAAAGTGCACACCTCCAGGTGGACACAGTCATTCTAACAGTTCAGTGTGCACACCTCCATGTGGACACAATCATTCTAACAGTTCAGTGTTCTCACCTCCATGTGGGCACACTCATTCTAACAGTTCAGTGTGCAAACCTCCATGTGGACACACTCATTCTAACAGTTCAGTGTTCTCACCTCCATGTGGGCACACTCATTCTAACAGTTCAGTGTGCAAACCTCCATGTGGAATCACACATTCTACCAGTTCAGTGTGCAAACCTCCATGTGAACACACTCTTTCTAACAGTTCAGTGTGCACACCTCCACAGGGACTCACACATTCTAACAGTTCAGTGTGTACACCTCCATGTGGACACAGTCATTCTAACAGTTCAGTGTGCAAACCTCCATGTGGACACAGTCATTCTAACAGTTCAGTGTGCACAACTCCATGTGGGCTCACTCATTCTAACAGTTCAGTGTGCACACCTCCATGTGGACACACTCATTATAACAGTTCAGTGTGCACAACTCCATGTGGGCACACTCATTCTAACAGTTCAGTGTGCACACCTCCATGTGGACACACTCATTCTAACAGTTCAGTGTGCACAACTCCAGGTGGGCACACTCATTCTAACAGTTCAGTGTGCACACCTCCATGTGGGCACACTAATTCTAACAGTTCAGTGTGCACACCTACAAAGGGACACACTCATTCTAACAGTTCAGTGTGCACACCTCCATGTGGACACACTCATTCTAACAGTTCAGTGTGCACAACTCCATGTGGGCACACTCATTCTAACAGTTTACTGTGCACACTTCCATGTGGGCACACTCATTCTAACAGTTCAGTGTGGACACCTACATGTGGACACACTCATTCTAACAGTTCAGTGTGCACACCTCCATGTGGACACACTCATTCTAACAGTTCAGTGTGCACACCTCCATGTGGACACACTCATTCTAACAGATCAGTGTGCACACCTCCACAGGGATACACTCATTCTAACAGTTCAGTGTGCACACCTCCATGTGGACACACTCATTCTAACAGTTCAGTGTGCACACCTCCATGTGGGCACACTCATTCTAACAGTTCAGTGTGCACACCTCCATGTGGACACACTCATTCTAACAGTTCAGTGTGCACACCTCCATGTGGACACACTCATTCTAAGAGTTCAGTGTGCACAACTCCAGGTGGACACACTCATTCTAACAGTTCAGTGTGCACACCTACATGTGGACACACTCATTCTAACAGTTCAGTGTGCACACCTCCATGTGGACACACTCATTCTAACAGTTCAGTGTGCACACCTCCATGTGGGCACACTCATTCTAACAGTTCAGTGTGCACACCTCCACAGAGACACAATCATTCTAACAGTTCAGTGTGCACACCTCCATGTGGACACAGTCATTCTAACAGTTCAGTGTGCACACCTCCATGTGGACACAGTCATTCTAACAGTTCAGTGTGCACAACTCCATGTGGGCACACTCATTCTAACAGTTCAGTGTGCACACCTCCATGTGGACACACTCATTCTAACAGTTCAGTGTGCACACCTCCATGTGGACACACTCATTCTAACAGTTCAGTGTGCACACCTCCATGTGGACAAATTCTAACACCTCAGTGTGCACACCTCCATGTGGACACACTCATTCTATCAGTTCAGTGTGCACCCCTCCACAGGGACACACTCATTCTAACAGTTCAGTGTGCACACCTCCATGTGGACACACTCATTCTAACATTTGAGTGTGCACACCTCCATGTGGACACACTCATTCTAACAGTTCAGTGTGCACACCTCCATGTGGACACACTCATTCTAACAGTTCAGTGTGGACACCTCCATGTGGACACACTCATATAACAGTTCAGTGTGCACAACTCCATGTGGACACACTCATTCTAACAGTTCAGTGTGCACACCTCCATGTGGACACACTCATTCTAACAGTTCAAAGTGCACACCTCCATGTGGACACAGTCATTCTAACAGTTCAGTGAGCACACCTCCATGTGGACACAATCATTCTAACAGTTCAGTGTGCACACCTCCATGTGGGCACACTCATTCCAACTTTTCAGTGTGCACACCTCCATGTGGACACACTCATTCTAACAGTTCAGTGTTCTCACCTCCATGTGGGCACAATCATTCTAACAGTTCAGTGTGCAAACCTCCATGTGGAAACACACATTCTAACAGTTCAGTGTGCAAACCTCCATGTGAACACACTCTTTCTAACAGTTCAGTGTGCACACCTCCACAGGGACACACACATTCCAACAGTTCAGTGTGCACACCTCCATGTGGACACAGTCATTCTAACAGTTCAGTGTGCAAACCTCCATGTGGACACAGTCATTCTAACAGTTCAGTGTGCACAACTCCATGTGGGCTCACTCATTCTAACAGTTCAGTGTGCACACCTCCATGTGGACACACTCATTATAACAGTTTCAGTGTGCACAACTCCATGTGGGCACACTCATTCTAACAGTTCAGTGTGCACACCTCCATGTGGACACACTCATTCTAACAGTTCAGTGTGCACACCTCCATGTGGGCACACTCATTCTAACAGTTCAGTGTGCACACCTCCATGTGGGCACACTCATTCTAACAGTTCAGTGTGCACACCTCCAAAGGGACACACTCATTCTAACAGTTCAGTGTGCACACCTCCATGTGGACACACTCATTCTAACAGTTCAGTGTGCACAACTCCATGTGGGCACACTCATTCTAACAGTTTAGTGTGCACACTTCCATGTGGGCACACTCATTCTAACAGTTCAGTGTGCACACCTCCATGTGGACACACTCATTCTAACAGTTCAGTGTGCACACCTCCATGTGGACACACTCATTCTAACAGATCAGTTTGCACACCTCCACAGGGATACACTCATTCTAACAGTTCAGTGTGCACACCTCCATGTGGACACACTCATTCTAACAGTTCAGTGTGCACACCTCCATGTGGGCACACTCATTCTAACAGTTCAGTGTGCACACCTCCATGTGGACACACTCATTCTAACAGTTCAGTGTGCACACCTCCATGTGGACACACTCATTCTAACAGTTCAGTGTGCACAACTCCAGGTGGACACACTCATTCTAACAGTTCAGTGTGCACACCTCCATGTGGACACACTCATTCTAACAGTTCAGTGTGCACACCTCCATGTGGACACACTCATTCTAACAGTTCAGTGTGCACACCTCCATGTGGACACAGTCATTCTAACATTTCAGTGTGCACACCTCCACAGAGACACACTCATTCTAACAGTTCAGTGTGCACACCTCCATGTGGACACAGTCATTCTAACAGTTCAGTGTGCACACCTCCATGTGGACACACTCATTCTAAAATTTCAGTGTGCACACCTCCATGTGGACACACTCATTTTAACTGTTCAGTGTGCACACCTCCATGTGGACACAGTCATTCTAACAGTTCAGTGTGCACACCTCCATGTGGACACACTCATTCTAACAGTTCAAAGTGCACACCTCCAGGTGGACACAGTCATTCTAACAGTTCAGTGTGCACACCTCCATGTGGACACAATCATTCTAACAGTTCAGTGTTCTCACCTCCATGTGGGCACACTCATTCTAACAGTTCAGTGTGCACACCTCCATGTGGACACAGTCATTCTAACAGTTCAGTGTGCACACCGACATGTGGGCACACTCATTCTAACAGTTCAGTGTGCACACCTCCATGTGGGCACTCTCATTCTAACAGTTCAGTGTGCACACCTCCATGTGGGCACACTCATTCTAACAGTTCAGTGTGCACACCTCCATGTGGGCACACTCATTCTAACAGTTCAGTGTGCACACCTCCATGTGGGCACACTCATTCTACACAGTTCATTGTGCACAACTCCATGTGGACACAATCATTCTAACAGTTCAGTGTGCACACCTCCATGTGGACACACCCATTCTAACAGTTCAGTGTGCACACCTCCATGTGGACACACTCATTCTAACAGTTCAGTGTGCACACCTCCATGTGGACACACCAATTCTAACAGTTCTGTGTGCACACCTCCATGTGGACACACTCATTCTAACAATTCAGTGTGCACACCTCAATGTGGACACAATCATTCTAACAGTTCAGTGTGCACACCTCCATGTGGGCACACTCATTCTATCAGTTCAGTGTGCACACCTCCACAGGGACACACTCATTCTAACAGTTCAGTGTGCACACCTCCATGTGGACACACTCATTCTAACATTTCAGTGTGCACACCTCCATGTGGACACACTCATTCTAACAGTTCAGTGTGCACACCTCCATGTGGACACACTCATTCTAACAGTTCAAAGTGCACACCTCCAGGTGGACACAGTCACTCTAACAGTTCAGTGTGCACACCTCCATGTGGACACAATCATTCTAACAGTTCAGTGTTCTCACCTCCATGTGGGCACACTCATTCTAACAGTTCAGTGTGCAAACCTCCATGTGGACACACTCATTCTAACAGTTCAGTGTTCTCACCTCCATGTGGGCACACTCATTCTAACAGTTCAGTGTGCAAACCTCCATGTGGAATCACACATTCTACCAGTTCAGTGTGCAAACCTCCATGTGAACACACTCTTTCTAACAGTTCAGTGTGCACACCTCCACAGGGACTCACACATTCTAACAGTTCAGTGTGTACACCTCCATGTGGACACAGTCATTCTAACAGTTCAGTGTGCAAACCTCCATGTGGACACAGTCATTCTAACAGTTCAGTGTGCACAACTCCATGTGGGCTCACTCATTCTAACAGTTCAGTGTGCACACCTCCATGTGGACACACTCATTATAACAGTTCAGTGTGCACAACTCCATGTGGGCACACTCATTCTAACAGTTCAGTGTGCACACCTCCATGTGGACACACTCATTCTAACAGTTCAGTGTGCACACCTCCAGGTGGGCACACTCATTCTAACAGTTCAGTGTGCACACCTCCATGTGGGCACACTAATTCTAACAGTTCAGTGTGCACACCTACAAAGGGACACACTCATTCTAACAGTTCAGTGTGCACACCTCCATGTGGACACACTCATTCTAACAGTTCAGTGTGCACAACTCCATGTGGGCACACTCATTCTAACAGTTTACTGTGCACACTTCCATGTGGGCACACTCATTCTAACAGTTCAGTGTGGACACCTACATGTGGACACACTCATTCTAACAGTTCAGTGTGCACACCTCCATGTGGACACACTCATTCTAACAGTTCAGTGTGCACACCTCCATGTGGACACACTCATTCTAACAGATCAGTGTGCACACCTCCTCAGGGATACACTCATTCTAACAGTTCAGTGTGCACACCTCCATGTGGACACACTCATTCTAACAGTTCAGTGTGCACACCTCCATGTGGGCACACTCATTCTAACAGTTCAGTGTGCACACCTCCATGTGGACACACTCATTCTAACAGTTCAGTGTGCACACCTCCATGTGGACACACTCATTCTAAGAGTTCAGTGTGCACAACTCCAGGTGGACACACTCATTCTAACAGTTCAGTGTGCACACCTACATGTGGACACACTCATTCTAACAGTTCAGTGTGCACATCTCCATGTGGACACACTCATTCTAACAGTTCAGTGTGCACACCTCCATGTGGGCACACTCATTCTAACAGTTCAGTGTGCACACCTCCACAGAGACACAATCATTCTAACAGTTCAGTGTGCACACCTCCATGTGGACACAGTCATTCTAACAGTTCAGTGTGCACACCTCCATGTGGACACACTCATTCTAACAGATCAGTTTGCACACTTCCACAGGGATACACTCTTTCTAACAGTTCAGTGTGCACACCTCCATGTGGACAAATTCGAACAGTTCAGTGTGCACACCTCCATGTGGACACACTCATTCTAACAGTTCAGTGTGCACACCTCCATGTGGACACACTCATTCTAACAGTTCAAAGTGCACACATCCATGCGGACACAGTCATTCTAACAGTTCAGTGTTCACACCTCCGTCTGGACACAATCATTCTAACATTTCAGTGTGCACACCTCCATGTGGGCACACTCATTCCAACAGTTCAGTGTGCACACCTCCATGTGGACACACTCATTCTAACAGTTCAGTGTTCTCACCTCCATGTGGGCACACTCATTCTAACAGTTCAGTGTGCAAACCTCCATGTGGACACACACATTCTAACAGTTCAGTGTGCACATCTCCATGTGAACACACTCATTCTAACAGTTCAGTGTGCATACCTCCACAGGGACACACACATTCTAACAGTTCAGTGTGCACACCTCCATGTGGACACAGTCATTCTAACATTTCAGTGTGCACACCTCCATGTGGACACACTCATTCTAACAGTTCAGTGTGCACACCTCCATGTGGGCACACTCATTCTAACAGTTCAGTTTGTACACCTCCATGTGGGCACACTCATTCTAACAGTTCAGTGTGCACACCTCCATGTGGACACACTCATTCTAACAGTTCAGTGTGCACACCTCCATGTGGACACACTCATTCTAACAGTTCAGTGTGCACACCTCCATGTGGACAAATTCTAACAGTTCAGTGTGCACAACTCCATGTGGACACACTCATTCTAACAGTTCAGTGTGCACACCTCCATGTGGGCACACTCATTCTAACAGTTCAGTGTGCACACCTCCATGTGGGCACACTCATTCTAACAGTTCAGTGTGCACACCTCCATGTGGGCACACTCATTCTAACAGTTCAGTGTGCACACCTCCATGTGGACAAATTCTAACAGTTCAGTGTGCACAACTCCGTGTGGACACACTCATTCTAACATTTCAGTGTGCACACCTCCACAGGGACACACTCATTCTAACAGTTCAGTTTGCACACCTCCATGTGGACACACTCATTCTAACAGTTCAGTGTGCACACCTCCATGTGGGCACACTCATTCTAACAGTTCAGTGTGCACACATCCATGTGGGCAAATTCATTCTAACAGTTCAGTGTGCACACCTCCATGTGGGCACACTCATTCTAACAGTTCAGTGTGCACACCTCCATGTGGACACAATCATTCTAACAGTTCAGTGTGTACACCTCCATGTGGACACACCCATTCTAAGAGTTCAGTGTGCACACCTCCATGTGGACACACTCATTCTAACAGTTCAGTGTGCACACCTCCATGTGGACACACCAATTCTAACAGTTCAGTGTGCACACCTCCATGTGGACACACTCATTCTAACAGTTTAGTGTGCACACCTCCATGTGGACAAATTCTAACACTTCAGTGTGCACACCTCCATGTGGACACACTCATTCTATCAGTTCAGTGTGCACCCCTCCACAGGGACACACTCATTCTAACAGTTCAGTGTGCACACCTCCATGTGGACACACTCATTCTAACATTTCAGTGTGCACACCTCCATGTGGACACACTCATTCTAACAGTTCAGTGTGCACACCTCCATGTGGACACACTCATTCTAACAGTTCAAAGTGCACACCTCCAGGTGGATACAGTCATTCTAACAGTTCAGTGTGCACACCTCCATGTGGACACAATCATTCTAACAGTTCAGTGTGCACACCTCCATGTGGGCACACTCATTCCAACAGTTCAGTGTGCACACCTCCATGTGGACACACTCATTCTAACAGTTCAGTGTTCTCACCTCCATGTGGGCACACTCATTCTATCAGTTCAGTGTGCAAACCTCCATGTGGAAACACACATTCTAACAGTTCAGTGTGCAAACCTCCATGTGAACACACTCATTCTAACAGTTCAGTGTGCACACCTCCACAGGGACACACACATTCTAACATTTCAGTGTGCACACCTCCATGTGGACACAGTCATTCTAACAGTTCAGTGTGCAAACCTCCATGTGGACACAGTCATTCTAACAGTTCAGTGTGCACAACTCCATGTGGGCTCACTCATTCTAACAGTTCAGTGTGCACACCTCCATGTGGACACACTCATTCTAACAGTTCAGTGTGCACAACTCCATGTGGGCACACTCATTCTAACAGTTCAGTGTGCACACCTCCATGTGGACACACTCATTCTAACAGTTCATTGTGCACACCTCCATGTGGCACACTCATTCTAACAGTTCAGTGTGCACACCTCCATGTGGGCACACTCATTCTAACAGTTCAGTGTGCACACCTCCAAAGGGACACACTCATTCTAACAGTTCAGTGTGCACACCTCCATGTGGGCACACTCATTCTAACAGTTCAGTGTGCACAACTCCATGTGGGCACACTCATTCTAACAGTTTAGTGTGCAAACTTCCATGTGGGCACACTCATTCTAACAGTTCAGTGTGGACACCTCCATGTGGACACACTCATTCTAACAGTTCAGTGTGCACACCTCCATGTGGACATAGTCATTTTAACAGATCAGTTTGCACACTTCCACAGGGATACACTCATTCTAACAGTTCAGTGTGCACACCTCCATGTGGACAAATTCTAACAGTTTAGTGTGCACACCTCCATGTGGACACACTCATTCTAACAGTTCAGTGTGCACACCTCCATGTGGACACACTCATTCTAACAGTTCAAAGTGCACACCTCCATGCGGACACAGTCATTCTAACAGTTCAGTGTTCACACCTCCATGTGGACACAATCATTCTAACAGTTCAGTGTGCACACCTCCATGTGGGCACACTCATTCCAACAGTTCAGTGTGCACACCTCCATGTGGACACACTCATTCTAACAGTTCAGTGTTCTCACCTCCATGTGGGCACACTCATTCTAACAGTTCAGTGTGCAAACCTTCATGTGGACACACACATTCTAACAGTTCAGTGTGCACATCTCCATGTGAACACACTCATTCTAACAGTTCAGTGTGCATACCTCCACAGGGACACACACATTCTAACAGTTCAGTGTGCACACCTCCATGTGGACACACTCATTCTAACAGTTCAGTGTGCACACCTCCATGTGGGCACACTCATTCTAACAGTTCAGTGTGCACACATCCATGTGGGCACACTCATTCTAACAGTTCAGTGTGCACACCTCCATGTGGACACACTCATTCTAACAGTTCAGTGTGCACACCTCCATGTGGGCACACTCATTCTACACAGTTCATTGTGCACAACTCCATGTGGACACAATCATTCTAACAGTTCAGTGTGCACACCTCCATGTGGACACACCCATTCTAACAGTTCAGTGTGCACACCTCCATGTGGACACACTCATTCTAACAGTTCAGTGTGCACACCTCCATGTGGACACACCAATTCTAACAGTTCTGTGTGCACACCTCCATGTGGACACACTCATTCTAACAATTCAGTGTGCACACCTCAATGTGGACACAATCATTCTAACAGTTCAGTGTGCACACCTCCATGTGGGCACACTCATTCTATCAGTTCAGTGTGCACACCTCCACAGGGACACACTCATTCTAACAGTTCAGTGTGCACACCTCCATGTGGACACACTCATTCTAACATTTCAGTGTGCACACCTCCATGTGGACACACTCATTCTAACAGTTCAGTGTGCACACCTCCATGTGGACACACTCATTCTAACAGTTCAAAGTGCACACCTCCAGGTGGACACAGTCATTCTAACAGTTCAGTGTGCACACCTCCATGTGGACACAATCATTCTAACAGTTCAGTGTTCTCACCTCCATGTGGGCACACTCATTCTAACAGTTCAGTGTGCAAACCTCCATGTGGACACACTCATTCTAACAGTTCAGTGTTCTCACCTCCATGTGGGCACACTCATTCTAACAGTTCAGTGTGCAAACCTCCATGTGGAATCACACATTCTACCAGTTCAGTGTGCAAACCTCCATGTGAACACACTCTTTCTAACAGTTCAGTGTGCACACCTCCACAGGGACTCACACATTCTAACAGTTCAGTGTGTACACCTCCATGTGGACACAGTCATTCTAACAGTTCAGTGTGCAAACCTCCATGTGGACACAGTCATTCTAACAGTTCAGTGTGCACAACTCCATGTGGGCTCACTCATTCTAACAGTTCAGTGTGCACACCTCCATGTGGACACACTCATTATAACAGTTCAGTGTGCACAACTCCATGTGGGCACACTCATTCTAACAGTTCAGTGTGCACACCTCCATGTGGACACACTCATTCTAACAGTTCAGTGTGCACACCTCCATGTGGGCACACTCATTCTAACAGTTCAGTGTGCACACCTCCATGTGGGCACACTCATTCTAACAGTTCAGTGTGCACACCTACAAAGGGACACACTCATTCTAACAGTTCAGTGTGCACACCTCCATGTGGACACACTCATTCTAACAGTTCAGTGTGCACAACTCCATGTGGGCACACTCATTCTAACAGTTTAGTGTGCACACTTCCATGTGGGCACACTCATTCTAACAGTTCAGTGTGGACAACTACATGTGGACACACTCATTCTAACAGTTCAGTGTGCACACCTCCATGTGGACACACTCATTCTAACAGTTCAGTGTGCACACCTCCATGTGGACAAACTCATTCTAACAGATCAGTGTGCACACCTCCACAGGGATACACTCATTCTAACAGTTCAGTGTGCACACCTCCATGTGGACACACTCATTCTAACAGTTCAGTGTGCACACCTCCATGTGGGCACACTCATTCTAACAGTTCAGTGTGCACACCTCCATGTGGACACACTCATTCTAACAGTTCAGTGTGCACACCTCCATGTGGACACACTCATTCTAACAGTTCAGTGTGCACAACTCCAGGTGGACACACTCATTCTAACAGTTCAGTGTGCACACCTCCATGTGGACACACTCATTCTAACAGTTCAGTGTGCACACCTCCATGTGGACACACTCATTCTAACAGTTCCGTGTGCACACCTCCATGTGGGCACACTCATTCTAACAGTTCAGTGTGCACACCTCCACAGAGACACACTCATTCTAACAGTTCAGTGTGCACACCTCCATGTGGACACAGTCATTCTAACAGTTCAGTGTGCACACCTCCATGTGGACACAGTCATTCTAACAGTTCAGTGTGCACAACTCCATGTGGGCACACTCATTCTAACAGTTCAGTGTGCACACCTCCATGTGGACACACTCATTCTAACAGTTCAGTGTGCACACCTCCATGTGGACACACTCATTCTAAAAGTTCAGTGTGCACACCTCCATGTGGACACACTTATTCTAACAGTTCAGTGTGCACACCTCCATGTGGGCACACTCATTCTAACAGTTCAGTGTCCACACCTCCATGTGGACACACTCATTCTAACAGTTCAGGGTGCACACCTCCATGTGGGCACACTCATTCTAACAGTTCAGTGTGCACACCTCCATGTGGACACAGTCATTCTAACAGTTCAGTGTGCACACCTCCATGTGGGCACACTCATTCTAACAGTTCAGTGTGCACACCTCCATGTGGACACACTCATTCTAACAGTTCAGTGTGTACACCTCCATGTGGACACACTCATTCTAACAGTTCAGTGTGCACAACTCCAGGTGGACACACTCATTCTAACAGTTCAGTGTGCACACCTCCATGTGGACACACTCATTCTAACAGTTCAGTGTGCACACCTCTATGTGGACACACTCATTCTAACAGTTCAGTGTGCACACCTCCATGTGGGCACACTCATTCTCACAGTTCAGTGTGCAGACCTCCACAGAGACACACTCATTCTAACAGTTCAGTGTGCACACCTCCATGTGGACACAGTCATTCTAACAGTTCAGTGTGCACACCTCCATGTGGACACAGTCATTCTAACAGTTCAGTGTGCACAACTCCATGTGGGCACACTCATTCTAACAGTTCAGTGTGCACACCTCCATGTGGTCACACTCATTCTAACAGTTCAGTGTGCACACCTCCATGTGGACACACTCACTCTAACAGTTCAGTGTGCACACCTCCATGTGGACACACTTATTCTAACAGTTCAGTGTGCACACCTCCATGTGGGCACACTCATTCTAACAGTTCAGTGTCCACACCTCCATGTGGACACACTCATTCTAACAGTTCAGTGTGCACACCTCCATGTGGGCACACTCATTCTAACAGTTCAGTGTGCACACCTCCATGTGGACACACTCATTCTAACAGTTCAGTGTGCACACCTCCATGTGGACACACTCATTCTAACAGTTAAGTGTGCACACCTCCATGTGGGCACTCTCATTCTAACAGTTCAGGGTGCACACCTCCATGTGGGCACACTCATTCTAACAGGTCAGTGTGCACACCTCCATGTGGGCACACTCATTCTAACATTTCAGTGTGCACACCTCCATGTGGGCACACTCATTCTAACAGTTCAGTGTGCACACCTCCATGTGGGCACACTCATTCTAACAGTTCAGTGTGCACACCTCCATGTGGACACACCCATTCTAACAGTTCAGTGTGCACACCTCCATGTGGACACACTCATTCTAACAGTTCAGTGTGCACACCTCCATGTGGACACACTCATTCTATCAGTTCAGTGTGCACACCTCCACAGGGACACACTCATTCTAACAGTTCAGTGTGCACACCTCCATGTGGACACACTCATTCTAACATTTCAGTGTGCACACCTCCATGTGCACACACTGATTCTAACAGTTCAGTGTGCACACCTCCATGTGGACACACCAATTCTAACAGTTCAGTGTGCACACCTCCATGTGGACACACTCATTCTAACAGTTCAGGGTTCTAACCTCCATGTGCGCACACTCATTCTAACAGTTCAGTGTGCAAAACTCCATGTGGACACACACATTCTAACAGTTCAGTGTGTGCACACCTCCATGTGAACACACTCATTCTAACAGTTCAGTGTGCACACCTCCACAGGGACACACACATTCTAACAGTTCAGTGTGCACACCTCCATGTGGACACACTCATTCTAACAGTTCAGTGTGCAAACCTCCATGTGGACACAGTCATTCTAACAGTTCAGTGTGCACAACTCCATGTGGGCACACTCATTCTAACAGTTCAGTGTGCACACCTCCATGTGGACACACTCATTCTAACAGTTCACTGTGCACAACTCCATGTGGGCACACTCATTCTAACAGTTCAGTGTGCACACCTCCATGTGGACACACTCATTCTAACAGTTCATTGTGCACACCTCCATGTGGGCACACTCATTCTAACAGTTCAGTGTGCACACCTCCATGTGGGCACACTCATTCTAACAGTTCAGTGTGCACACCACCAAAGGGACACACTCATTCTAACAGTTCATTGTGCACACCTCCATGTGGACACACTCATTCTAACAGTTCAGTGTGCACACCTCCATGTGGACACACTCATTCTAACAGTTCAGTTTGCACACCTCCAAAGGGATACACTCATTCTAACAGTTCAGTGTGCACACCTCCATGTGGACACACTCATTCTAACAGTTCAGTGTGCACACCTCCATGTGGACACACTCATTCTAACAGTTCAGTGTGCACACCACCAAAGGGACACACTCATTCTAACAGTTCAGTGTGCACACCTCCATGTGGACACACTCATTCTAACAGTTCAGTGTGCACACCTCCATGTGGACACACTCATTCTAACAGTTCAGTGTGCACACCTCCATGTGGGCACACTCATTCTAACAGTTCATTGTGCACACCTCCATATGGACACACTCATTCTAACAGTTCAGTGTGCACACCTCCATGTGGACACACTCATTCTAACAGTTCAGTGTGCACACCTCCATGTGGACACACTCATTCTAACAGTTCAGTGTGCACACCTCCATGTGGACACACTCATTTAACAGTTCAGTGTGCACACCTCCATGTGGGCACACTCATTCTAACAGTTTAGTGTGCACACCTCCATGTGGGCACACTCATTCTAACAGTTCAGTGTGCACACCTCCATGTGGACACAGTCATTCTAACAGTTTAGTGTGCACATCTCCATGTGGGCACTCTCATTCTAACAGTTCAGTGTGCACACCTCCATGTGGACACAGTCATTCTAACAGTTCAGTGTGCACACCTCCATGTGGACCTACTCATTCTAACAGTTCAGTGTGCACACCTCCATGTGGACACACCAATTCTAACAGTTCTGTGTGCACACCTCCATTCGGACACACTCATTCTAACAGTTCAGAGTGCACACCTCCATGTGGACACAATCATTCTAACAGTTCAGAGTGCACACCTCCATGTGGGCACACTCATTCCAACAGTTCAGTGTGCACACCTCCATGTGGACACACTCATTCTAACAGTTCAGGGTTCTAACCTCCATGTGCGCACACTCATTCTAACAGTTCAGTGTGCAAAACTCCATGTGGACACACACATTCTAACAGTTCAGTGTGTGCACACCTCCATGTGAACACACTCATTCTAACAGTTCAGTGTGCACACCTCCACAGGGACACACACATTCTAACAGTTCAGTGTGCACACCTCCATGTGGACACACTCATTCTAACAGTTCAGTGTGCAAACCTCCATGTGGACACAGTCATTCTAACAGTTCAGTGTGCACAACTCCATGTGGGCACACTCATTCTAACAGTTCAGTGTGCACACCTCCATGTGGACACACTCATTCTAACAGTTCACTGTGCACAACTCCATGTGGGCACACTCATTCTAACAGTTCTGTGTGCACACCTCCATGTGGACACACTCATTCTAACAGTTCAGTGTGCACACCTCCATGTGGGCACACTCATTCTAACAGTTCAGTGTGCACACCTCCATGTGGGCACACTCATTCTAACAGTTCAGTGTGCACACCACCAAAGGGACACACTCATTCTAACAGTTCATTGTGCACACCTCCATGTGGACACACTCATTCTAACAGTTCAGTGTGCACACCTCCATGTGGACACACTCATTCTAACAGTTCAGTTTGCACACCTCCAAAGGGATACACTCATTCTAACAGTTCAGTGTGCACACCTCCATGTGGACACACTCATTCTAACAGTTCAGTGTGCACACCTCCATGTGGACACACTCATTCTAACAGTTCAGTGTGCACACCACCAAAGGGACACACTCATTCTAACAGTTCAGTGTGCACACCTCCATGTGGACACACTCATTCTAACAGTTCAGTGTGCACACCTCCATGTGGACACACTCATTCTAACAGTTCAGTGTGCACACCTCCATGTGGGCACACTCATTCTAACAGTTCAGTGTGCACACCTCCATATGGACACACTCATTCTAACAGTTCAGTGTGCACACCTCCATGTGGACACACTCATTCTAACAGTTCAGTGTGCACACCTCCATGTGGACACACTCATTCTAACAGTTCAGTGTGCACACCTCCATGTGGACACACTCATTTAACAGTTCAGTGTGCACACCTCCATGTGGGCATACTCATTCTAACAGTTTAGTGTGCACACCTCCATGTGGGCACACTCATTCTAACAGTTCAGTGTGCACACCTCCATGTGGACACAGTCATTCTAACAGTTCAGTGTGCACACCTCCATGTGGACACACTCATTCTAACAGTTCAGTGTGCACACCTCCATGTGGACACACCAATTCTAACAGTTCTGTGTGCACACCTCCATGTGGACACACTCATTCTAACAGTTCAGTGTGCACACCTCAATGTGGACACAATCATTCTAACAGTTCAGAGTGCACACCTCCATGTGGGCACACTCATTCCAACAGTTCAGTGTGCACACCTCCATGTGGACACACTCATTCTAACAGTTCAGTGTTCTCACCTCCATGTGCGCACACTCATTCTAACAGTTCAGTGTGCAAAACTCCATGTGGACAAACACATTCTAACAGTTCAGTGTGTGCACACCTCCATGTGAACACACTCATTCTAACAGTTCAGTGTGCACACCTCCACAGGGACACACACATTCTAACAGTTCAGTGTGCACACCTCCATGTGGACACAGTCATTCTAACAGTTCAGTGTGCAAACCTCCATGTGGACACAGTCATTCTAACAGTTCAGTGAGCACAACTCCATGTGGGCACACTCATTCTAACAGTTCAGTGTGCACACCTCCATGTGGACACACTCATTCTAACAGTTCACTGTGCACAACTCCATGTGGGCACACTCATTCTAACAGTTCAGTGTGCACACCTCCATGTGGACACACTCATTCTAACAGTTCAGTGTGCACACCTCCATGTGGGCACACTCATTCTAACAGTTCAGTGTGCACACCTCCATGTGGGCACACTCATTCTAACAGTTCAGTGTGCACACCACCAAAGGGACACACTCATTCTAACAGTTCATTGTGCACACCTCCATGTGGACACACTCATTCTAACAGTTCAGTGTGCACACCTCCATGTGGACACACTCATTCTAACAGTTCAGTTTGCACACCTCCAAAGGGATACACTCATTCTAACAGTTCAGTGTGCACACCTCCATGTGGACACACTCATTCTAACAGTTCAGTGTGCACACCTCCATGTGGGCACACTCATTCTAACAGTTCAATGTGCACACCTCCATGTGGACACACTCATTCTAACAGTTCAGTGTGCACACCTCCATGTGGACACACCAATTCTAACAGTTCAGTGTGCACACCTCCATGTGGACACACTCATTCTAACAGTTCAGTGTGCACACCTCCATGTGGAAACACTCATTCTAACAGTTCAAAATGCACACCTCCATGTGGACACAGTCATTCTAACAGTTCAGTGTGCACACCTCCATGTGGACACAATCATTCTAACAGTTCAGTGTGCACACCTCCATGTGGGCACACTCATTCCAACAGTTCAGTGTGCACACCTCCATGTGGGCACACTCATTCTAACAGTTCAGTGTGCACACCTCCATGTGGGCACACTCATTCTAACAGTTAAGTGTGCACACCTCCATGTGGGCACACTCATTCTACACAATTCATTGTGCACACCTCCATGTGGACACAATCATTCTAACAGTTCAGTGTGCACACCTCCATGTGGACACACCCATTCTAACAGTTCAGTGTGCACACCTCCATGTGGACACACTCATTCTAACAGTTCAGTGTGCACACCTCCATGTGGACACACCAATTCTAACAGTTCTGTGTGCACACCTCCATGTTTACACACTCATTCTAACAGTTCAGTGTGCACACCTCCATGTGGACACAATCATTCTAACAGTTCAGTGTGCACACCTCCATGTGGGCACACTCATTCTAAAAGTTCAGTGTGCACACCTCCATGTGGGCACACTCATTCTAACAGTTCAGTGTGCACACCTCCATGTGGACACAATCATTCTAACAGTTCAGTGTGCACACCTCCATGTGGACACACCCATTCTAACAGTTCAGTGTGCACACCTCCATGTGGACACACTCATTCTAACAGTTCAGTGTGCACACCTCCATGTGGACACACCAATTCTAACAGTTCAGTGTGCACACCTCCATGTGGACACACCAATTCTAACAGTTCAGTGTGCACACCTCCATGTTGACACACTCATTCTATCAGTTCAGTGTGCACACCTCCACAGGGACACACTCATTCTAACAGTTCAGTGTGCACACCTCCATGTGGACACACTCATTCTAACAGTTCAGTGTGCACACCTCCATGTGGACACACCAATTCTAACAGTTCTGTGTGCACACCTCCATGTGGACACACTCATTCTAACAGTTCAGTGTGCACACCTCCATGTGGACACAATCATTCTAACAGTTCAGTGTGCACACCTCCATGTGGGCACACTCATTCTAACAGTTCAGTGTGCACACCTCCATGTGGGCACACTCATTCTAACAGTTCAGTGTGCACACCTCCATGTGGGCACACTCATTCTAACAGTTCAGTGTGCACACCTCCATGTGGACACACTCATTCTAACAGTTCAGTGTGCACACCTCCATGTGGACACACCCATTCTAACAGTTCAGTGTGCACACCTCCATGTGGGCACACTCATTCTAACAGTTCAGTGTGCACACCTCCATGTGGACACACCAATTCTAACAGTTCAGTGTGCACACCTCCATGTGGACACACTCATTCTAACAGTTCAGTGTGCACACCTCCATGTGGACACACTCATTCTATCAGTTCAGTGTGCACCCCTCCATGTGGACACAGTCATTCTAACAGTTCAGTGTGCACACCTCCATGTGGACCTACTCATTCTAACAGTTCAGTGTGCACACCTCCATGTGGACACACCAATTCTAACAGTTCTGTGTGCACACCTCCATTCGGACACACTCATTCTAACAGTTCAGTGTGCACACCTCCATGTGGACACAATCATTCTAACAGTTCAGAGTGCACACCTCCATGTGGGCACACTCATTCCAACAGTTCAGTGTGCACACCTCCATGTGGACACACTCATTCTAACAGTTCAGGGTTCTAACCTCCATGTGCGCACACTCATTCTAACAGTTCAGTGTGCAAAACTCCATGTGGACACACACATTCTAACAGTTCAGTGTGTGCACACCTCCATGTGAACACACTCATTCTACCAGTTCAGAGTGCACACCTCCACAGGGACACACACATTCTAACAGTTCAGTGTGCACACCTCCATGTGGACACACTCATTCTAACAGTTCAGTGTGCAAACCTCCATGTGGACACAGTCATTCTAACAGTTCAGTGTGCACAACTCCATGTGGGCACACTCATTCTAACAGTTCAGTGTGCACACCTCCATGTGGACACACTCATTCTAACAGTTCACTGTGCACAACTCCATGTGGGCACACTCATTCTAACAGTTCAGTGTGCACACCTCCATGTGGACACACTCATTCTAACAGTTCAGTGTGCACACCTCCATGTGGGCACACTCATTCTAACAGTTCAGTGTGCACACCTCCATGTGGGCACACTCATTCTAACAGTTCAGTGTGCACACCACCAAAGGGACACACTCATTCTAACAGTTCATTGTGCACACCTCCATGTGGACACACTCATTCTAACAGTTCAGTGTGCACACCTCCATGTGGACACACTCATTCTAACAGTTCAGTTTGCACACCTCCAAAGGGATACACTCATTCTAACAGTTCAGTGTGCACACCTCCATGTGGACACACTCATTCTAACAGTTCAGTGTGCACACCTCCATGTGGACACACTCATTCTAACAGTTCAGTGTGCACACCACCAAAGGGACACACTCATTCTAACAGTTCAGTGTGCACACCTCCATGTGGACACACTCATTCTAACAGTTCAGTGTGCACACCTCCATGTGGACACACTCATTCTAACAGTTCAGTGTGCACACCTCCATGTGGGCACACTCATTCTAACAGTTCATTGTGCACACCTCCATATGGACACACTCATTCTAACAGTTCAGTGTGCACACCTCCATGTGGACACACTCATTCTAACAGTTCAGTGTGCACACCTCCATGTGGACACACTCATTCTAACAGTTCAGTGTGCACACCTCCATGTGGACACACTCATTCTAACAGTTCAGTGTGCACACCTCCATGTGGACACACCAATTCTAACAGTTCTGTGTGCACACCTCCATGTGGACACACTCATTCTAACAGTTCAGTGTGCACACCTCCATGTGGACACAATCATTCTAACAGTTCAGTGTGCACACCTCCATGTGGGCACACTCATTCTAACAGTTCAGTGTGCACACCTCCATGTGGGCACACTCATTCTAACAGTTCAGTGTGCACACCTCCATGTGGGCACACTCATTCTAACAGTTCAGTGTGCACACCTCCATGTGGACACACTCATTCTAACAGTTCAGTGTGCACACCTCCATGTGGACACACCCATTCTAACAGTTCAGTGTGCACACCTCCATGTGGGCACACTCATTCTAACAGTTCAGTGTGCACACCTCCATGTGGACACACCAATTCTAACAGTTCAGTGTGCACACCTCCATGTGGACACACTCATTCTAACAGTTCACTGTGCACACCTCCATGTGTACACACTCATTCTATCAGTTCAGTGTGCACACCTCCATGTGGACACAGTCATTCTAACAGTTCAGTGTGCACACCTCCATGTGGACCTACTCATTCTAACAGTTCAGTGTGCACACCTCCATGTGGACACACCAATTCTAACAGTTCTGTGTGCACACCTCCATTCGGACACACTCATTCTAACAGTTCAGTGTGCACACCTCCATGTGGACACAATCATTCTAACAGTTCAGAGTGCACACCTCCATGTGGGCACACTCATTCCAACAGTTCAGTGTGCACACCTCCATGTGGACACACTCATTCTAACAGTTCAGGGTTCTAACCTCCATGTGCGCACACTCATTCTAACAGTTCAGTGTGCAAAACTCCATGTGGACACACACATTCTAACAGTTCAGTGTGTGCACACCTCCATGTGAACACACTCATTCTACCAGTTCAGAGTGCACACCTCCACAGGGACACACACATTCTAACAGTTCAGTGTGCACACCTCCATGTGGACACACTCATTCTAACAGTTCAGTGTGCAAACCTCCATTTGGACACAGTCATTCTAACAGTTCAGTGTGCACAACTCCATGTGGGCACACTCATTCTAACAGTTCAGTGTGCACACCTCCATGTGGACACACTCATTCTAACAGTTCACTGTGCACAACTCCATGTGGGCACACTCATTCTAACAGTTCAGTGTGCACACCTCCATGTGGACACACTCATTCTAACAGTTCAGTGTGCACACCTCCATGTGGGCACACTCATTCTAACAGTTCAGTGTGCACACCTCCATGTGGGCACACTCATTCTAACAGTTCAGTGTGCACACCACCAAAGGGACACACTCATTCTAACAGTTCATTGTGCACACCTCCATGTGGACACACTCATTCTAACAGTTCAGTGTGCACACCTCCATGTGGACACACTCATTCTAACAGTTCAGTTTGCACACCTCCAAAGGGATACACTCATTCTAACAGTTCAGTGTGCACACCTCCATGTGGACACACTCATTCTAACAGTTCAGTGTGCACACCTCCATGTGGACACACTCATTCTAACAGTTCAGTGTGCACACCACCAAAGGGACACACTCATTCTAACAGTTCAGTGTGCACACCTCCATGTGGACACACTCATTCTAACAGTTCAGTGTGCACACCTCCATGTGGACACACTCATTCTAACAGTTCAGTGTGCACACCTCCATGTGGGCACACTCATTCTAACAGTTCATTGTGCACACCTCCATATGGACACACTCATTCTAACAGTTCAGTGTGCACACCTCCATGTGGGCACACTCATTCTAACAGTTCAGTGTGCACACCTCCATGTGGACACACTCATTCTAACAGTTCAGTGTGCACACCTCCATGTGGACACACTCATTTAACAGTTCAGTGTGCACACCTCCATGTGGGCACACTCATTCTAACAGTTTAGTGTGCACACCTCCATGTGGGCACACTCATTCTAACAGTTCAGTGTGCACACCTCCATGTGGACACAGTCATTCTAACAGTTTAGTGTGCACACCTCCATGTGGGCACTCTCATTCTAACAGTTCAGTGTGCACACCTCCATGTGGACACAGTCATTCTAACAGTTCAGTGTGCACACCTCCATGTGGACCTACTCATTCTAACAGTTCAGTGTGCACACCTCCATGTGGACACACCAATTCTAACAGTTCTGTGTGCACACCTCCATTCGGACACACTCATTCTAACAGTTCAGTGTGCACACCTCCATGTGGACACAATCATTCTAACAGTTCAGAGTGCACACCTCCATGTGGGCACACTCATTCCAACAGTTCAGTGTGCACACCTCCATGTGGACACACTCATTCTAACAGTTCAGGGTTCTAACCTCCATGTGCGCACACTCATTCTAACAGTTCAGTGTGCAAAACTCCATGTGGACACACACATTCTAACAGTTCAGTGTGTGCACACCTCCATGTGAACACACTCATTCTAACAGTTCAGTGTGCACACCTCCACAGGGACACACACATTCTAACAGTTCAGTGTGCACACCTCCATGTGGACACACTCATTCTAACAGTTCAGTGTGCAAACCTCCATGTGGACACAGTCATTCTAACAGTTCAGTGTGCACAACTCCATGTGGGCACACTCATTCTAACAGTTCAGTGTGCACACCTCCATGTGGACACACTCATTCTAACAGTTCACTGTGCACAACTCCATGTGGGCACACTCATTCTAACAGTTCAGTGTGCACACCTCCATGTGGACACACTCATTCTAACAGTTCAGTGTGCACACCTCCATGTGGGCACACTCATTCTAACAGTTCAGTGTGCACACCTCCATGTGGGCACACTCATTCTAACAGTTCAGTGTGCACACCACCAAAGGGACACACTCATTCTAACAGTTCATTGTGCACACCTCCATGTGGACACACTCATTCTAACAGTTCAGTGTGCACACCTCCATGTGGACACACTCATTCTAACAGTTCAGTTTGCACACCTCCAAAGGGATACACTCATTCTAACAGTTCAGTGTGCACACCTCCATGTGGACACACTCATTCTAACAGTTCAGTGTGCACACCTCCATGTGGACACACTCATTCTAACAGTTCAGTGTGCACACCACCAAAGGGACACACTCATTCTAACAGTTCAGTGTGCACACCTCCATGTGGACACACTCATTCTAACAGTTCAGTGTGCACACCTCCATGTGGACACACTCATTCTAACAGTTCAGTGTGCACACCTCCATGTGGGCACACTCATTCTAACAGTTCAGTGTGCACACCTCCATATGGACACACTCATTCTAACAGTTCAGTGTGCACACCTCCATGTGGACACACTCATTCTAACAGTTCAGTGTGCACACCTCCATGTGGACACACTCATTCTAACAGTTCAGTGTGCACACCTCCATGTGGACACACTCATTTAACAGTTCAGTGTGCACACCTCCATGTGGGCACACTCATTCTAACAGTTTAGTGTGCACACCTCCATGTGGGCACACTCATTCTAACAGTTCAGTGTGCACCCCTCCATGTGGACACAGTCATTCTAACAGTTCAGTGTGCACACCTCCATGTGGACACACTCATTCTAACAGTTCAGTGTGCACACCTCCATGTGGACACACCAATTCTAACAGTTCTGTGTGCACACCTCCATGTGGACACACTCATTCTAACAGTTCAGTGTGCACACCTCAATGTGGACACAATCATTCTAACAGTTCAGAGTGCACACCTCCATGTGGGCACACTCATTCCAACAGTTCAGTGTGCACACCTCCATGTGGACACACTCATTGTAACAGTTCAGTGTTCTCACCTCCATGTGCGCACACTCATTCTAACAGTTCAGTGTGCAAAACTCCATGTGGACACACACATTCTAACAGTTCAGTGTGTGCACACCTCCATGTGAACACACTCATTCTAACAGTTCAGTGTGCACACCTCCACAGGGACACACACATTCTAACAGTTCAGTGTGCACACCTCCATGTGGACAAAGTCATTCTAACAGTTCAGTGTGCAAACCTCCATGTGGACACAGTCATTCTAACAGTTCAGTGTGCACACCTCCATGTGGACACACTCATTCTAACAGTTCAGTGTGCACACCTCCATGTGGGCACACTCATTCTAACAGTTCAGTGTGCACACCTCCATGTTGACACACTCATTCTAACAGTTCAGTGTGCACACCTCCATGTGGACACACTCATTCTAACAGTTCAGTGTGCACACCTCCATGTGGACACAATCATTCTAACAGTTCAGAGTGCACACCTCCATGTGGGCACACTCATTCCAACAGTTCAGTGTGCACACCTCCATGTGGACACACTCATTCTAACAGTTCAGTGTTCTCACCTCCATGTGCGCACACTCATTCTAACAGTTCAGTGTGCAAAACTCCATGTGGACACACACATTATAACAGTTCAGTGTGTGCACACCTCCATGTGAACACACTCATTCTAACAGTTCAGTGTGCACACCTCCACAGGGACACACACATTCTAACAGTTCAGTGTGCACACCTCCATGTGGACACAGTCATTCTAACAGTTCAGTGTGCAAACCTCCATGTGGACACAGTCATTCTAACAGTTCAGTGTGCACAACTCCATGTGGGCACACTCATTCTAACAGTTCAGTGTGCACACCTCCATGTGGACACACTCATTCTAACAGTTCACTGTGCACAACTCCATGTGGGCACACTCAATCTAACAGTTCAGTGTGCACACCTCCATGTGGACACACTCATTCTAACAGTTCAGTGTGCACACCTCCATGTGGGCACACTCATTCTAACAGTTCAGTGTGCACACCTCCATGTGGACACACTCATTCTAACAGTTCAGTGTGCACACCACCAAAGGGACACACTCATTCTAACAGTTCATTGTGCACACCTCCATGTGGACACACTCATTCTAACAGTTCAGTGTGCACACCTCCATGTGGACACACTCATTCTAACAGTTCAGTTTGCACACCTCCAAAGGGATACACTCATTCTAACAGTTCAGTGTGCACACCTCCATGTGGACACACTCATTCTAACAGTTCAGTGTGCACACCTCCATGTGGGCACACTCATTCTAACAGTTCAGTGTGCACACCTCCATGTGGACACACTCATTCTAACAGTTCAGTGTGCACACCTCCATGTGGACACACCAATTCTAACAGTTCAGTCTGCACACCTCCATGTGGACACACTCATTCTAACAGTTCAGTGTGCACACCTCCATGTGGAAACACTCATTCTAACAGTTCAATGTGCACACCTCCATGTGGACACAGTCATTCTAACAGTTCAGTGTGCACACCTCCATGTGGACACAATCATTCTAACAGTTCAGTGTGCACACCTCCATGTGGGCACACTCATTCCAACAGTTCAGTGTGCACACCTCCATGTGGGCACACTCATTCTAACAGTTCAGTGTGCACACCTCCATGTGGGCACACTCATTCTAACAGTTAAGTGTGCACACCTCCATGTGGGCACACTCATTCTACACAGTTCATTGTGCACACCTCCATGTGGACACAATCATTCTAACAGTTCAGTGTGCACACCTCCATGTGGACACACCCATTCTAACAGTTCAGTGTGCACACCTCCATGTGGACACACTCATTCTAACAGTTCAGTGTGCACACCTCCATGTGGACACACCAATTCTAACAGTTCTGTGTGCACACCTCCATGTGGACACACTCATTCTAACAGTTCAGTGTGCACACCTCCATGTGGACACAATCATTCTAACAGTTCAGTGTGCACACCTCCATGTGGGCACACTCATTCTAACAGTTCAGTGTGCACACCTCCATGTGGGCACACTCATTCTAACAGTTCAGTGTGCACACCTCCATGTGGACACAATCATTCTAACAGTTCAGTGTGCACACCTCCATGTGGACACACCCATTCTAACAGTTCAGTGTGCACACCTCCATGTGGACACACTCATTCTAACAGTTCAGTGTGCACACCTCCATGTGGACACACCAATTCTAACAGTTCAGTGTGCACACCTCCATGTGGACACACCAATTCTAACAGTTCAGTGTGCACACCTCCATGTGGACACACTCATTCTATCAGTTCAGTGTGCACACCTCCACAGGGACACACTCATTCTAACAGTTCAGTGTGCACACCTCCATGTGGACACACTCATTCTAACAGTTCAGTGTGCACACCTCCATGTGGACACACTCATTCTAACAGTTCAGTGTGCACACCTCCATGTGGAAACACTCATTCTAACAGTTCAAAGTGCACACCTCCATGTGGACACAGTCATTCTAACAGTTCAAAGTGCACACCTCCATGTGGACACAGTCATTCTAACAGTTCAGTGTGCACAACTCCATGTGGGCTCACTCATTCTAACAGTTCAGTGTGCACACCTCCATGTGGACACACTCATTCTAACAGTTCAGAGTGCACAACTCCATGTGGGCACACTCATTCTAACAGTTCAGTGTGCACACCTCCATGTGGGCACACTCATTCTACACAGTTCAGTGTGCACACCTCCATGTGGACACAATCATTCTAACAGTTCAGTGTGCACACCTCCATGTGGACACACCCATTCTAACAGTTCAGTGTGCACACCTCCATGTGGACACACTCATTCTAACAGTTCAGTGTGCACACCTCCATGTGGACACACCAATTCTAACAGATCTGTGTGCACACCTCCATGTGGACACACTCATTCTAACAGTTCAGTGTGCACACCTCCATGTGGACACAATCATTCTAACAGTTCAGTGTGCACACCTCCATGTGGGCACACTCATTCTAACAGTTCAGTGTGCACACCTCCATGTGGGCACACTCATTCTAACAGTTCAGTGTGCACACCTCCATGTGGGCACACTCATTCCAACAGTTCAGTGTGCACACCTCCATGTGGACACACTCATTCTAACAGTTCAGTGTTCTCACCTCCATGTGCGCACACTCATTCTAACAGTTCAGTGTGCAAAACTCCATGTGGACACACACATTATAACAGTTCAGTGTGTGCACACCTCCATGTGAACACACTCATTCTAACAGTTCAGTGTGCACACCTCCACAGGGACACACACATTCTAACAGTTCAGTGTGCACACCTCCATGTGGACACAGTCATTCTAACAGTTCAGTGTGCAAACCTCCATGTGGACACAGTCATTCTAACAGTTCAGTGTGCACAACTCCATGTGGGCACACTCATTCTAACAGTTCAGTGTGCACACCTCCATGTGGGCACACTCATTCTAACAGTTCAGTGTGCACACCTCCATGTGGGCACACTCATTCTAACAGTTCAGTGTGCACACCACCAAAGGGACACACTCATTCTAACAGTTCATTGTGCACACCTCCATGTGGACACACTCATTCTAACAGTTCAGTGTGCACACCTCCATGTGGACACACTCATTCTAACAGTTCAGTTTGCACACCTCCAAAGGGATACACTCATTCTAACAGTTCAGTGTGCACACCTCCATGTGGACACACTCATTCTAACAGTTCAGTGTGCACACCTCCATGTGGGCACACTCATTCTAACAGTTCAGTGTGCACACCTCCATGTGGACACACTCATTCTAACAGTTCAGTGTGCACACCTCCATGTGGACACACCAATTCTAACAGTTCAGTCTGCACACCTCCATGTGGACACACTCATTCTAACAGTTCAGTGTGCACACCTCCATGTGGAAACACTCATTCTAACAGTTCAATGTGCACACCTCCATGTGGACACAGTCATTCTAACAGTTCAGTGTGCACACCTCCATGTGGACACAATCATTCTAACAGTTCAGTGTGCACACCTCCATGTGGGCACACTCATTCCAACAGTTCAGTGTGCACACCTCCATGTGGGCACACTCATTCTAACAGTTCAGTGTGCACACCTCCATGTGGGCACACTCATTCTAACAGTTAAGTGTGCACACCTCCATGTGGGCACACTCATTCTACACAGTTCATTGTGCACACCTCCATGTGGACACAATCATTCTAACAGTTCAGTGTGCACACCTCCATGTGGACACACCCATTCTAACAGTTCAGTGTGCACACCTCCATGTGGACACACTCATTCTAACAGTTCAGTGTGCACACCTCCATGTGGACACACCAATTCTAACAGTTCTGTGTGCACACCTCCATGTGGACACACTCATTCTAACAGTTCAGTGTGCACACCTCCATGTGGACACAATCATTCTAACAGTTCAGTGTGCACACCTCCATGTGGGCACACTCATTCTAACAGTTCAGTGTGCACACCTCCATGTGGGCACACTCATTCTAACAGTTCAGTGTGCACACCTCCATGTGGACACAATCATTCTAACAGTTCAGTGTGCACACCTCCATGTGGACACACCCATTCTAACAGTTCAGTGTGCACACCTCCATGTGGACACACTCATTCTAACAGTTCAGTGTGCACACCTCCATGTGGACACACCAATTCTAACAGTTCAGTGTGCACACCTCCATGTGGACACACCAATTCTAACAGTTCAGTGTGCACACCTCCATGTGGACACACTCATTCTATCAGTTCAGTGTGCACACCTCCACAGGGACACACTCATTCTAACAGTTCAGTGTGCACACCTCCATGTGGACACACTCATTCTAACAGTTCAGTGTGCACACCTCCATGTGGACACACTCATTCTAACAGTTCAGTGTGCACACCTCCATGTGGAAACACTCATTCTAACAGTTCAAAGTGCACACCTCCATGTGGACACAGTCATTCTAACAGTTCAAAGTGCACACCTCCATGTGGACACAGTCATTCTAACAGTTCAGTGTGCACAAGTCCATGTGGGCTCACTCATTCTAACAGTTCAGTGTGCACACCTCCATGTGGACACACTCATTCTAACAGTTCAGAGTGCACAACTCCATGTGGGCACACTCATTCTAACAGTTCAGTGTGCACACCTCCATGTGGGCACACTCATTCTACACAGTTCAGTGTGCACACCTCCATGTGGACACAATCATTCTAACAGTTCAGTGTGCACACCTCCATGTGGACACACCCATTCTAACAGTTCAGTGTGCACACCTCCATGTGGACACACTCATTCTAACAGTTCAGTGTGCACACCTCCATGTGGACACACCAATTCTAACAGATCTGTGTGCACACCTCCATGTGGACACACTCATTCTAACAGTTCAGTGTGCACACCTCCATGTGGACACAATCATTCTAACAGTTCAGTGTGCACACCTCCATGTGGGCACACTCATTCTAACAGTTCAGTGTGCACACCTCCATGTGGGCACACTCATTCTAACAGTTCAGTGTGCACACCTCCATGTGGGCACACTCATTCTAACAGTTCAGTGTGCACACCTCCATGTGGACACACTCATTCTAACAGTTCAGTGTGCACACCTCCATGTGGACACACCCATTCTAACAGTTCAGTGTGCACACCTCCATGTGGGCACACTCATTCTAACAGTTCAGTGTGCACACCTCCATGTGGACACACCAATTCTAACAGTTCAGTGTGCACACCTCCATGTGGACACACTCATTCTAACAGTTCAGTGTGCACACCTCCATGTGGACACACTCATTCTATCAGTTCAGTGTTCACACCTCCACAGGGACACACTCATTCTAACAGTTCAGTGTGCACACCTCCATGTGGACACACTCATTCTAACATTTCAGTGTGCACACCTCCATGTGGACACACTCATTCTAACAGTTCAGTGTGCACACCTCCATGTGGGCACACTCATTCCAACAGTTCAGTGTGCACACCTCCATGTGGGCACACTCATTCTAACAGTTCAGTGTGCACACCTCCATGTGGGCACACTCATTCTAACAGTTAAGTGTGCACACCTCCATGTGGGCACACTCATTCTACACAGTTCATTGTGCACACCTCCATGTGGACACAATCATTCTAACAGTTCAGTGTGCACACCTCCATGTGGACACACCCATTCTAACAGTTCAGTGTGCACACCTCCATGTGGACACACTCATTCTAACAGTTCAGTGTGCACACCTCCATGTGGACACACCAATTCTAACAGTTCTGTGTGCACACCTCCATGTTTACACACTCATTCTAACAGTTCAGTGTGCACACCTCCATGTGGACACAATCATTCTAACAGTTCAGTGTGCACACCTCCATGTGGGCACACTCATTCTAAAAGTTCAGTGTGCACACCTCCATGTGGGCACACTCATTCTAACAGTTCAGTGTGCACACCTCCATGTGGACACAATCATTCTAACAGTTCAGTGTGCACACCTCCATGTGGACACACCCATTCTAACAGTTCAGTGTGCACACCTCCATGTGGACACACTCATTCTAACAGTTCAGTGTGCACACCTCCATGTGGACACACCAATTCTAACAGTTCAGTGTGCACACCTCCATGTGGACACACCAATTCTAACAGTTCAGTGTGCACACCTCCATGTTGACACACTCATTCTATCAGTTCAGTGTGCACACCTCCACAGGGACACACTCATTCTAACAGTTCAGTGTGCACACCTCCATGTGGACACACTCATTCTAACAGTTCAGTGTGCACACCTCCATGTGGACACACCAATTCTAACAGTTCTGTGTGCACACCTCCATGTGGACACACTCATTCTAACAGTTCAGTGTGCACACCTCCATGTGGACACAATCATTCTAACAGTTCAGTGTGCACACCTCCATGTGGGCACACTCATTCTAACAGTTCAGTGTGCACACCTCCATGTGGGCACACTCATTCTAACAGTTCAGTGTGCACACCTCCATGTGGGCACACTCATTCTAACAGTTCAGTGTGCACACCTCCATGTGGACACACTCATTCTAACAGTTCAGTGTGCACACCTCCATGTGGACACACCCATTCTAACAGTTCAGTGTGCACACCTCCATGTGGGCACACTCATTCTAACAGTTCAGTGTGCACACCTCCATGTGGACACACCAATTCTAACAGTTCAGTGTGCACACCTCCATGTGGACACACTCATTCTAACAGTTCAGTGTGCACACCTCCATGTGGACACACTCATTCTATCAGTTCAGTGTGCACACCTCCACAGGGACACACTCATTCTAACAGTTCAGTGTGCACACCTCCATGTGGACACACTCATTCTAACATTTCAGTGTGCACACCTCCATGTGGACACACTCATTCTAACAGTTCAGTGTGCACACCTCCATGTGGACACACTCATTCTAACAGTTCAGTGTGCACACCTCCATGTGGACACACTCATTCTATCAGTTCAGTGTTCACACCTCCACAGGGACACACTCATTCTAACAGTTCAGTGTGCACACCTCCATTTGGACACACTCATTCTAACATTTCAGTGTGCACACCTCCATGTGGACACACTCATTCTAACAGTTCAGTGTGCACACCTCCATGTGGGCACACTCATTCCAACAGTTCAGTGTGCACACCTCCATGTGGGCACAATCATTCTAACAGTTCAGTGTGCACACCTCCATGTGGACACACCCATTCTAACAGTTCAGTGTGCACACCTCCATGTGGACACAATCATTCTAACAGTTCAGTGTGCACACCTCCATGTGGGCACACTCATTCTAACAGTTCAGTGTGCACACCTCCATGTGGGCACACTCATTCTAACAGTTCAGTGTGCACACCTCCATGTGGACACAATCATTCTAACAGTTCAGTGTGCACACCTCCATGTGGACACACCCATTCTAACAGTTCAGTGTGCACACCTCCATGTGGACACACTCATTCTAACAGTTCAGTGTGCACACCTCCATGTGGACACACCAATTCTAACAGTTCAGTGTGCACACCTCCATGTGGACACACCAATTCTAACAGTTCAGTGTGCACACCTCCATGTGGACACACTCATTCTATCAGTTCAGTGTGCACACCTCCACAGGGACACACTCATTCTAACAGTTCAGTGTGCACACCTCCATGTGGACACACTCATTCTAACAGTTCAGTGTGCACACCTCCATGTGGACACACTCATTCTAACAGTTCAGTGTGCACACCTCCATGTGGAAACACTCATTCTAACAGTTCAAAGTGCACACCTCCATGTGGACACAGTCATTCTAACAGTTCAAAGTGCACACCTCCATGTGGACAAAGTCATTCTAACAGTTCAGTGTGCACAACTCCATGTGGGCTCACTCATTCTAACAGTTCAGTGTGCACACCTCCATGTGGACACACTCATTCTAACAGTTCAGAGTGCACAACTCCATGTGGGCACACTCATTCTAACAGTTCAGTGTGCACACCTCCATGTGGGCACACTCATTCTACACAGTTCAGTGTGCACACCTCCATGTGGACACAATCATTCTAACAGTTCAGTGTGCACACCTCCATGTGGACACACCCATTCTAACAGTTCAGTGTGCACACCTCCATGTGGACACACTCATTCTAACAGTTCAGTGTGCACACCTCCATGTGGACACACCAATTCTAACAGATCTGTGTGCACACCTCCATGTGGACACACTCATTCTAACAGTTCAGTGTGCACACCTCCATGTGGACACAATCATTCTAACAGTTCAGTGTGCACACCTCCATGTGGGCACACTCATTCTAACAGTTCAGTGTGCACACCTCCATGTGGGCACACTCATTCTAACAGTTCAGTGTGCACACCTCCATGTGGGCACACTCATTCTAACAGTTCAGTGTGCACACCTCCATGTGGACACACTCATTCTAACAGTTCAGTGTGCACACCTCCATGTGGACACACCCATTCTAACAGTTCAGTGTGCACACCTCCATGTGGGCACACTCATTCTAACAGTTCAGTGTGCACACCTCCATGTGGACACACCAATTCTAACAGTTCAGTGTGCACACCTCCATGTGGACACACTCATTCTAACAGTTCAGTGTGCACACCTCCATGTGGACACACTCATTCTATCAGTTCAGTGTTCACACCTCCACAGGGACACACTCATTCTAACAGTTCAGTGTGCACACCTCCATGTGGACACACTCATTCTAACATTTCAGTGTGCACACCTCCATGTGGACACACTCATTCTAACAGTTCAGTGTGCACACCTCCATGTGGGCACACTCATTCCAACAGTTCAGTGTGCACACCTCCATGTGGGCACACTCATTCTAACAGTTCAGTGTGCACACCTCCATGTGGGCACACTCATTCTAACAGTTAAGTGTGCACACCTCCATGTGGGCACACTCATTCTACACAGTTCATTGTGCACACCTCCATGTGGACACAATCATTCTAACAGTTCAGTGTGCACACCTCCATGTGGACACACCCATTCTAACAGTTCAGTGTGCACACCTCCATGTGGACACACTCATTCTTACAGTTCAGTGTGCACACCTCCATGTGGACACACCAATTCTAAAAGTTCTGTGTGCACACCTCCATGTTTACACACTCATTCTAACAGTTCAGTGTGCACACCTCCATGTGGACACAATCGTTCTAACAGTTCAGTGTGCACACCTCCATGTGGGCACACTCATTCTAAAAGTTCAGTATGCACACCTCCATGTGGGCACACTCATTCTAACAGTTCAGTGTGCACACCTCCATGTGGACACAATCATTCTAACAGTTCAGTGTGCACACCTCCATGTGGACACACCCATTCTAACAGTTCAGTGTGCACACCTCCATGTGGACACACTCATTCTAACAGTTCAGTGTGCACACCTCCATGTGGACACACCAATTCTAACAGTTCAGTGTGCACACCTCCATGTGGACACACCAATTCTAACAGTTCAGTGTGCACACCTCCATGTTGACACACTCATTCTATCAGTTCAGTGTGCACACCTCCACAGGGACACACTCATTCTAACAGTTCAGTGTGCACACCTCCATGTGGACACACTCATTCTAACAGTTCAGTGTGCACACCTCCATGTGGACACACCAATTCTAACAGTTCTGTGTGCACACCTCCATGTGGACACACTCATTCTAACAGTTCAGTGTGCACACCTCCATGTGGACACAATCATTCTAACAGTTCAGTGTGCACAACTCCATGTGGGCACACTCATTCTAACAGTTCAGTGTGCACACCTCCATGTGGGCACACTCATTCTAACAGTTCAGTGTGCACACCTCCATGTGGGCACACTCATTCTAACAGTTCAGTGTGCACACCTCCATGTGGACACACTCATTCTAACAGTTCAGTGTGCACACCTCCATGTGGACACACCCATTCTAACAGTTCAGTGTGCACACCTCCATGTGGGCACACTCATTCTAACAGTTCAGTGTGCACACCTCCATGTGGACACACCAAATCTAACAGTTCAGTGTGCACACCTCCATGTGGACACACTCATTCTAACAGTTCAGTGTGCACACCTCCATGTGGACACACTCATTCTATCAGTTCAGTGTGCACACCTCCACAGGGACACACTCATTCTAACAGTTCAGTGTGCACACCTCCATGTGGACACACTCATTCTAACATTTCAGTGTGCACACCTCCATGTGGACACACTCATTCTAACAGTTCAGTGTGCACACCTCCATGTGGACACACTCATTCTAACAGTTCAGTGTGCACACCTCCATGTGGACACACTCATTCTATCAGTTCAGTGTTCACACCTCCACAGGGACACACTCATTCTAACAGTTCAGTGTGCACACCTCCATGTGGACACACTCATTCTAACATTTCAGTGTGCACACCTCCATGTGGACACACTCATTCTAACAGTTCAGTGTGCACACCTCCATGTGGGCACACTCATTCCAACAGTTCTGTGTGCACACCTCCATGTGGGCACACTCATTCTAACAGTTCAGTGTGCACACCTCCATGTGGGCACACTCATTCTAACAGTTAAGTGTGCACACCTCTATGTGGGCACACTCATTCTACACAGTTCATTGTGCACACCTCCATGTGGACACAATCATTCTAACAGTTCTGTGTGCACACCTCCATGTGGACACACCCATTCTAACAGTTCAGTGTGCACACCTCCATGTGGACACACTCATTCTAACAGTTCAGTGTGCACACCTCCATGTGGACACACCAATTCTAACAGTTCTGTGTGCACACCTCCATGTTTACACACTCATTCTAACAGTTCAGTGTGCACACCTCCATGTGGACACAATCATTCTAACAGTTCAGTGTGCACACCTCCATGTGGGCACACTCATTCTAAAAGTTCAGTGTGCACACCTCCATGTGGGCACACTCATTCTAACAGTTCAGTGTGCACACCTCCATGTGGACACAATCATTCTAACAGTTCAGTGTGCACACCTCCATGTGGACACACCCATTCTAACAGTTCAGTGTGCACACCTCCATGTGGACACACTCATTCTAACAGTTCAGTGTGCACACCTCCATATGGACACACCAATTCTAACAGTTCAGTGTGCACACCTCCATGTGGACACACCAATTCTAACAGTTCAGTGTGAACACCTCCATGTTGACACACTCATTCTATCAGTTCAGTGTGCACACCTCCACAGGGACACACTCATTCTAACAGTTCAGTGTGCACACCTCCATGTGGACACACTCATTCTAACAGTTCAGTGTGCACACCTCCATGTGGACACACCAATTCTAACAGTTCTGTGTGCACACCTCCATGTGGACACACTCATTCTAACAGTTCAGTGTGCACACCTCCATGTGGACACAATCATTCTAACAGTTCAGTGTGCACACCTCCATGTGGGCACACTCATTCTAACAGTTCAGTGTGCACACCTCCATGTGGGCACACTCATTCTAACAGTTCAGTGTGCACACCTCCATGTGGGCACACTCATTCTAACAGTTCAGTGTGCACACCTCCATGTGGACACACTCATTCTAACAGTTCAGTGTGCACACCTCCATGTGGACACACCCATTCTAACAGTTCAGTGTGCACACCTCCATGTGGGCACACTCATTCTAACAGTTCAGTGTGCACACCTCCATGTGGACACACCAATTCTAACAGTTCAGTGTGCACACCTCCATGTGGACACACTCATTCTAACAGTTCAGTGTGCACACCTCCATGTGGACACACTCATTCTATCAGTTCAGTGTGCACACCTCCACAGGGACACACTCATTCTAACAGTTCAGTGTGCACACCTCCATGTGGACACACTCTTTCTAACATTTCAGTGTGCACACCTCCATGTGGACACACTCATTCTAACAGTTCAGTGTTCACACCTCCATGTGGACACACCCATTCTAACAGTTCAGTGTGCACACCTGCATGTGGACACACTCATTCTAACAGTTCAGTGTGCACACCTACATGTGGACACACCAATTCTAACAGTTCTGTGTGCACACCTCCATGTGGACACACTCATTCTAACAGTTCAGTGTGCACACCTCCATGTGGACACACTCATTCTATCAGTTCAGTGTGCACACCTCCACAGGGACACACTCATTCTAACAGTTCAGTGTGCACACCTCCATGAGGACACACTCATTCTAACAGTTCAGTGTGCACACCTCCATGTGGACACACTCATTCTAACAGTTCAGTGTGCACACCTCCATGTGGAAACACTCATTCTAACAGTTCAAAGTGCACACCTCCATGTGGACACAGTCATTCTAACAGTTCAGTGTGCACAACTCCATGTGGGCTCACTCATTCTAACAGTTCAGTGTGCACACCTCCATGTGGACACACTCATTCTAACAGTACAGTGTGCACAACTCCATGTGGGCACACTCATTCTAACAGTTCAGTGTGCACACCTCCATGTGGACACACTCATTCTAACAGTTCAGTGTGCACACCTCTATGTGGGCACACTCATTCTAACAGTTCAGTGTGCACACCTCAAAGGGACACACTCATTCTAACAGTTCAGTGTGCACACCTCCATGTGGACACACTCATTCTAACAGTTCAGTGTGCACAACTCCATGTGGGCACACTCATTCTAACAGTTTAGTGTGCACACATCCATGTGGGCACACTCATTCTAACAGTTCAGTGTGGACACCTCCATGTGGACACACTCATTCTAACAGTTCAGTGTGCACAGCTCCATGTGGACACACTCATTCTAACAGTTCAGTGTGCACACCTCCATGTGGACACACTCATTCTAACAGTTCAGTGTGCACACCTCCATGTGGGCACACTCATTCTAACAGTTCAGTGTGCACACCTCCATGTGGACACACTCATTCTAACAGTTCAGTGTGCACACCTCCATGTGGACACACTCATTCTAACAGTTCAGTGTGCACACCTCCATGTGGACACAATCATTCTAACAGTTCAGAGTGCACACCTCCATGTGGGCACACTCATTCCAACAGTTCAGTGTGCACACCTCCATGTGGACACACTCATTGTAACAGTTCAGTGTTCTCACCTCCATGTGCGCACACTCATTCTAACAGTTCAGTGTGCAAAACTCCATGTGGACACACACATTCTAACAGTTCAGTGTGTGCACACCTCCATGTGAACACACTCATTCTAACAGTTCAGTGTGCACACCTCCACAGGGACACACACATTCTAACAGTTCAGTGTGCACACCTCCATGTGGACACAGTCATTCTAACAGTTCAGTGTGCAAACCTCCATGTGGACACAGTCATTCTAACAGTTCAGTGTGCACACCTCCATGTGGACACACTCATTCTAACAGTTCAGTGTGCACACCTCCATGTGGGCACACTCATTCTAACAGTTCAGTGTGCACACCTCCATGTGGACACACTCATTCTAACAGTTCAGTGTGCACACCTCCATGTGGACACACTCATTCTAACAGTTCAGTGTGCACACCTCCATGTGGACACAATCATTCTAACAGTTCAGAGTGCACACCTCCATGTGGGCACACTCATTCCAACAGTTCAGTGTGCACACCTCCATGTGGACACACTCATTCTAACAGTTCAGTGTTCTCACCTCCATGTGCGCACACTCATTCTAACAGTTCAGTGTGCACAACTCCATCTGGGCACACTCATTCTAACAGTTTAGTGTGCACACTTCCATGTGGGCACACTCATTCTAACAGTTCAGTGTGCACACCTCCATGTGGACACACCAATTCTAACAGTTCTGTGTGCACACCTCCATGTGGACACACTCATTCTAACAGTTCAGTGTGCGCACCTCCATGTGGACACAATCATTCTAACAGTTCAGTGTGCACACCTCCATGTGGGCACACTCATTCCAACAGTTCAGTGTGCACACCTCCATGTGGACACACTCATTCTAACAGTTCAGTGTTCTCACCTCCATGTGCGCACACTCATTCTAACAGTTCAGTGTGCAAAACTCCATGTGGACACACACATTCTAACAGTTCAGTGTGTGCACACCTCCATGTGAACACACTCATTCTAACAGTTCAGTGTGCACACCTCCATGTGGGCACACTCATTCTACACAGTTCATTGTGCACACCTCCATGTGGACACAATCATTCTAACAGTTCAGTGTGCACACCTCCATGTGGACACACCCATTCTAACAGTTCAGTGTGCACACCTCCATGTGGACACACCAATTCTAACAGTTCTGTGTGCACACCTCCATGTGGACACACTCATTCTAACAGTTCAGGGTGCACACCTCCATGTGGACACACTCATTCTATCAGTTCAGTGTGCACACCTCCACAGGGACACACTCATTCTAACAGTTCAGTGTGCACACCTCCATGTGGACACACTCATTCTAACAGTTCAGTGTGCACACCTCCATGTGGACACACTCATTCTACAAGTTCAGTGTGCACACCTCCATGTGGAAACACTCATTCTAACAGTTCACAGTGCACACATCCATGTGGACACAGTCATTCTAACAGTTCAGTGTGCACACCTCCATGTGGGCTCACTCATTCTAACAGTTCAGTGTGCACACCTCCATGTGGACACACTCATTCTAACAGTTCAGTGTGCACAACTCCATGTGGGCACACTCATTCTAACAGTTCAGTGTGCACACCTCCATGTGGACACACTCATTCTAACAGTTCAGTGTGCGCACCTCCATGTGGGCACACTCATTCTAACAGTTTAGTGTGCACACTTCCATGTGGGCACACTCATTCTAACAGTTCAGTGTGCACACCTCCATGTGGACACACCAATTCTAACAGTTCTGTGTGCACACCTCCATGTGGACACACTCATTCTAACAGTTCAGTGTGCGCACCTCCATGTGGACACAATCATTCTAACAGTTCAGTGTGCACACCTCCATGTGGGCACACTCATTCCAACAGTTCAGTGTGCACACCTCCATGTGGACACACTCATTCTAACAGTTCAGTGTTCTCACCTCCATGTGCGCACACTCATTCTAACAGTTCAGTGTGCAAAACTCCATGTGGACACACACATTCTAACAGTTCAGTGTGTGCACACCTCCATGTGAACACACTCATTCTAACAGTTCAGTGTGCACACCTCCATGTGGGCACACTCATTCTACACAGTTCATTGTGCACACCTCCATGTGGACACAATCATTCTAACAGTTCAGTGTGCACACCTCCATGTGGACACACCCATTCTAACAGTTCAGTGTGCACACCTCCATGTGGACACACTCATTCTAACAGTTCAGTGTGCACACCTCCATGTGGACACACCAATTCTAACAGTTCTGTGTGCACACCTCCATGTGGACACACTCATTCTAACAGTTCAGGGTGCACACCTCCATGTGGACACAATCATTCTAACAGTTCAGTGTGCACACCTCCATGTGGGCACACTCATTCTAACAGTTCAGTGTGCACACCTCCATGTGGACACACTCATTCTAACAGTTCAGTGTGCACACCTCCATGTGGACACACCAATTCTAACAGTTCTGTGTGCACACCTCCATGTGGACACACTCATTCTAACAGTTCAGGGTGCACACCTCCATGTGGACACACTCATTCTATCAGTTCAGTGTGCACACCTCCACAGGGACACACTCATTCTAACAGTTCAGTGTGCACACCTCCATGTGGACACACTCATTCTAACAGTTCAGTGTGCACACCTCCATGTGGACACACTCATTCTACAAGTTCAGTGTGCACACCTCCATGTGGAAACACTCATTCTAACAGTTCACAGTGCACACATCCATGTGGACACAGTCATTCTAACAGTTCAGTGTGCACACCTCCATGTGGGCTCACTCATTCTAACAGTTCAGTGTGCACACCTCCATGTGGACACACTCATTCTAACAGTTCAGTGTGCACAACTCCATGTGGGCACACTCATTCTAACAGTTCAGTGTGCACACCTCCATGTGGACACACTCATTCTAACAGTTCAGTGTGCACACCTCCCTGTGGGCACACTCATTCTAACAGTTCAGTGTGCACACCTCCATGTGGGCACACTCATTCTAACAGTTCAGTGTGCACACCCCAATGTGGGCGCACTCATTCTAACAGTTCAGTGTGCACACCTCCATGTGGACACACTCATTCTAACAGTTCAGTGTGCACACCTCCATGTGGGCACACTCATTCTAACAGTTCAGTGTGCACACCTCCATGTGGGCACACTCATTCTAACAGTTCATTGTGCACACCTCCATGTGGGCACACTCATTCTACACAGTTCATTGTGCACACCTCCATGTGGACACAATCATTCTAACAGTTCAGTGTGCACACCTCCATGTGGACACACCCATTCTAACAGTTCATTGTGCACACCTCCATGTGGACACACTCATTCTAACAGTTCAGTGTCCACACCTCCATGTGGACACACCAATTCTAACAGTTCAGTGTGCACACCTCCACGTGGACACACTCATTCTAACAGTTCAGTGTGCACACCTCCATGTGGACACACTCATTCTAACAGTTCAATGTGCACAACTCCAGGTGGACACACTCATTCTAACAGTTCAGTGTGCCCACCTCCATGTGGACACACTCATTCTAAGAGTTCAGTGTGCACACCTCCATGTGGACACACTCATTCTAACAGTTCAGTGTGCACACCTCCATGTGGGCACACTCATTCTAACAGTTCAGTGTGCACACCTCCATGTGGACACACTCATTCTAACAGTTCAGTGTGCACAACTCCATGTGGGCACACTCATTCTAACAGTTCAGTGTGCACACCTCCATGTGGACACACTCATTCTAACAGTTCAGTGTGCACACCTCCATGTGGGCAACTCATTCTAACAGTTAAGTGTGCACACCTCCATGTGGGCACACTCATTCTACACAGTTCATTGTGCACACCTCCATGTGGACACAATCATTCTAACAGTTCAGTGTGCACACCTCCATGTGGACACACCCATTCTAACAGTTCAGTGTGCACACCTCCATGTGGACACACTCATTCTAACAGTTCAGTGTGCACACCTCCATGTGGACACACCAATTCTAACAGTTCTGTGTGCACACCTCCATGTGGACACACTCATTCTAACAGTTCAGGGTGCACACCTCCATGTGGACACACTCATTCTATCAGTTCAGTGTGCACACCTCCACAGGGACACACTCATTCTAACAGTTCAGTGTGCACACCTCCATGTGGACACACTCATTCTAACAGTTCAGTGTGCACACCTCCATGTGGACACACTCATTCTACAAGTTCAGTGGCAACACCTCCATGTGGAAACACTCATTCTAACAGTTCACAGTGCACACATCCATGTGGACACAGTCATTCTAACAGTTCAGTGTGCACACCTCCATGTGGGCTCACTCATTCTAACAGTTCAGTGTGCACACCTCCATGTGGACACACTCATTCTAACAGTTAAATGTGCACAACTCCATGTGGGCACACTCATTCTAACAGTTCAGTGTGCACACCTCCATGTGGACACACTCATTCTAACAGTTCAGTGTGCACACCTCTATGTGGGCACACTCATTCTAACAGTTCAGTGTGCACACCTCCATGTGGGCACACTCATTCTAACAGTTCAGTGTGCACACCTCCATGTGGACACACTCATTCTAACAGTTCAGTGTGCACAACTCCATGTGGGCACACTCATTCTAACAGATTAGTGTGCACACTTCCATGTGGGCACACTCATTCTAACAGTTCAGTGTGCACACCTCCATGTGGACACACCAATTCTAACAGTTCTGTGTGCACACCTCCATGTGGACACACTCATTCTAACAGTTCAGTGTGCGCACCTCCATGTGGACACAATCATTCTAACAGTTCAGTGTGCACACCTCCATGTGGGCACACTCATTCCAACAGTTCAGTGTGCACACCTCCATGTGGACACACTCATTCTATCAGTTCAGTGTTCATACCTCCACAGGGACACACTCATTCTAACAGTTCAGTGTGCACACCTCCATGTGGACACACTCATTCTAACATTTCAGTGTGCACACCTCCATGTGGACACACTCATTCTAACAGTTCAGTGTGCACACCTCCATGTGGGCACACTCATTCCAACAGTTCAGTGTGCACACCTCCATGTGGGCACACTCATTCTAACAGTTCAGTGTGCACACCTCCATGTGGGCACACTCATTCTAACAGTTAAGTGTGCACACCTCCATGTGGGCACACTCATTCTACACAGTTCATTGTGCACACCTCCATGTGGACACAATCATTCTAACAGTTCAGTGTGCACACCTCCATGTGGACACACCCATTCTAACAGTTCAGTGTGCACACCTCCATGTGGACACACTCATTCTAACAGTTCAGTGTGCACACCTCCATGTGGACACACCAATTCTAAAAGTTCTGTGTGCACACCTCCATGTTTACACACTCATTCTAACAGTTCAGTGTGCACACCTCCATGTGGACACAATCGTTCTAACAGTTCAGTGTGCACACCTCCATGTGGGCACACTCATTCTAAAAGTTCAGTATGCACACCTCCATGTGGGCACACTCATTCTAACAGTTCAGTGTGCACACCTCCATGTGGACACAATCATTCTAACAGTTCAGTGTGCACACCTCCATGTGGACACACCCATTCTAACAGTTCAGTGTGCACACCTCCATGTGGACACACTCATTCTAACAGTTCAGTGTGCACACCTCCATGTGGACACACCAATTCTAACAGTTCAGTGTGCACACCTCCATGTGGACACACCAATTCTAACAGTTCAGTGTGCACACCTCCATGTTGACACACTCATTCTATCAGTTCAGTGTGCACACCTCCACAGGGACACACTCATTCTAACAGTTCAGTGTGCACACCTCCATGTGGACACACTCATTCTAACAGTTCAGTGTGCACACCTCCATGTGGACACACCAATTCTAACAGTTCTGTGTGCACACCTCCATGTGGACACACTCATTCTAACAGTTCAGTGTGCACACCTCCACGTGGACACAATCATTCTAACAGTTCAGTGTGCACACCTCCATGTGGACACACTCATTCTAACAGTTCAATGTGCACAACTCCAGGTGGACACACTCATTCTAACAGTTCAGTGTGCCCACCTCCATGTGGACACACTCATTCTAAGAGTTCAGTGTGCACACCTCCATGTGGACACACTCATTCTAACAGTTCAGTGTGCACACCTCCATGTGGGCACACTCATTCTAACAGTTCAGTGTGCACACCTCCATGTGGACACACTCATTCTAACAGTTCAGTGTGCACAACTCCATGTGGGCACACTCATTCTAACAGTTCAGTGTGCACACCTCCATGTGGACACACTCATTCTAACAGTTCAGTGTGCACACCTCCATGTGGGCAACTCATTCTAACAGTTAAGTGTGCACACCTCCATGTGGGCACACTCATTCTACACAGTTCATTGTGCACACCTCCATGTGGACACAATCATTCTAACAGTTCAGTGTGCACACCTCCATGTGGACACACCCATTCTAACAGTTCAGTGTGCACACCTCCATGTGGACACACTCATTCTAACAGTTCAGTGTGCACACCTCCATGTGGACACACCAATTCTAACAGTTCTGTGTGCACACCTCCATGTGGACACACTCATTCTAACAGTTCAGGGTGCACACCTCCATGTGGACACACTCATTCTATCAGTTCAGTGTGCACACCTCCACAGGGACACACTCATTCTAACAGTTCAGTGTGCACACCTCCATGTGGACACACTCATTCTAACAGTTCAGTGTGCACACCTCCATGTGGACACACTCATTCTACAAGTTCAGTGTGCACACCTCCATGTGGAAACACTCATTCTAACAGTTCACAGTGCACACATCCATGTGGACACAGTCATTCTAACAGTTCAGTGTGCACACCTCCATGTGGGCTCACTCATTCTAACAGTTCAGTGTGCACACCTCCATGTGGACACACTCATTCTAACAGTTAAGTGTGCACAACTCCATGTGGGCACACTCATTCTAACAGTTCAGTGTGCACACCTCCATGTGGACACACTCATTCTAACAGTTCAGTGTGCACACCTCCATGTGGGCACACTCATTCTAACAGTTCAGTGTGCACACCTCTATGTGGGCACACTCATTCTAACAGTTCAGTGTGCACACCTCCATGTGGGCACACTCATTCTAACAGTTCAGTGTGCACACCTCCATGTGGACACACTCATTCTAACAGTTCAGTGTGCACAACTCCATGTGGGCACACTCATTCTAACAGTTTAGTGTGCACACTTCCATGTGGGCACACTCATTCTAACAGTTCAGTGTGCACACCTCCATGTGGACACACCAATTCTAACAGTTCTGTGTGCACACCTCCATGTGGACACACTCATTCTAACAGTTCAGTGTGCGCACCTCCATGTGGACACAATCATTCTAACAGTTCAGTGTGCACACCTCCATGTGGGCACACTCATTCCAACAGTTCAGTGTGCACACCTCCATGTGGACACACTCATTCTAACAGTTCAGTGTTCTCACCTCCATGTGCGCACACTCATTCTAACAGTTCAGTGTGCAAAACTCCATGTGGACACACACATTCTAACAGTTCAGTGTGTGCACACCTCCATGTGAACACACTCATTCTAACAGTTCAGTGTGCACACCTCCATGTGGGCACACTCATTCTACACAGTTCATTGTGCACACCTCCATGTGGACACAATCATTCTAACAGTTCAGTGTGCACACCTCCATGTGGACACACCCATTCTAACAGTTCAGTGTGCACACCTCCATGTGGACACACTCATTCTAACAGTTCAGTGTGCACACCTCCATGTGGACACACCAATTCTAACAGTTCTGTGTGCACACCTCCATGTGGACACACTCATTCTAACAGTTCAGGGTGCACACCTCCATGTGGACACAATCATTCTAACAGTTCAGTGTGCACACCTCCATGTGGGCACACTCATTCTAACAGTTCAGTGTGCACACCTCCATGTGGACACACTCATTCTAACAGTTCAGTGTGCACACCTCCATGTGGACACACCAATTCTAACAGTTCTGTGTGCACACCTCCATGTGGACACACTCATTCTAACAGTTCAGGGTGCACACCTCCATGTGGACACACTAATTCTATCAGTTCAGTGTGCACACCTCCACAGGGACACACTCATTCTAACAGTTCAGTGTGCACACCTCCATGTGGACACACTCATTCTAACAGTTCAGTGTGCACACCTCCATGTGGACACACTCATTCTACAAGTTCAGTGTGCACACCTCCATGTGGAAACACTCATTCTAACAGTTCACAGTGCACACATCCATGTGGACACAGTCATTCTAACAGTTCAGTGTGCACACCTCCATGTGGGCTCACTCATTCTAACAGTTCAGTGTGCACACCTCCATGTGGACACACTCATTCTAACAGTTCAGTGTGCACAACTCCATGTGGGCACACTCATTCTAACAGTTCAGTGTGCACACCTCCATGTGGACACACTCATTCTAACAGTTCAGTGTGCACACCTCCATGTGGACACAATCATTCTAACAGTTCAGTGTGCACACCTCCATGTGGACACACCCATTCTAACAGTTCATTGTGCACACCTCCATGTGGACACACTCATTCTAACAGTTCAGTGTCCACACCTCCATGTGGACACACCAATTCTAACAGTTCAGTGTGCACACCTCCACGTGGACACACTCATTCTAACAGTTCAGTGTGCACACCTCCATGTGGACACACTCATTCTAACAGTTCAATGTGCACAACTCCAGGTGGACACACTCATTCTAACAGTTCAGTGTGCCCACCTCCATGTGGACACACTCATTCTAAGAGTTCAGTGTGCACACCTCCATGTGGACACACTCATTCTAACAGTTCAGTGTGCACACCTCCATGTGGGCACACTCATTCTAACAGTTCAGTGTGCACACCTCCATGTGGACACACTCATTCTAACAGTTCAGTGTGCACAACTCCATGTGGGCACACTCATTCTAACAGTTCAGTGTGCACACCTCCATGTGGACACACTCATTCTAACAGTTCAGTGTGCACACCTCCATGTGGGCAACTCATTCTAACAGTTAAGTGTGCACACCTCCATGTGGGCACACTCATTCTACACAGTTCATTGTGCACACCTCCATGTGGACACAATCATTCTAACAGTTCAGTGTGCACACCTCCATGTGGACACACCCATTCTAACAGTTCAGTGTGCACACCTCCATGTGGACACACTCATTCTAACAGTTCAGTGTGCACACCTCCATGTGGACACACCAATTCTAACAGTTCTGTGTGCACACCTCCATGTGGACACACTCATTCTAACAGTTCAGGGTGCACACCTCCATGTGGACACACTCATTCTATCAGTTCAGTGTGCACACCTCCACAGGGACACACTCATTCTAACAGTTCAGTGTGCACACCTCCATGTGGACACACTCATTCCAACAGTTCAGTGTGCACACCTCCATGTGGACACACTCATTCTACAAGTTCAGTGTGCACACCTCCATGTGGAAACACTCATTCTAACAGTTCACAGTGCACACATCCATGTGGACACAGTCATTCTAACAGTTCAGTGTGCACAGCTCCATGTGGGCTCACTCATTCTAACAGTTCAGTGTGCACACCTCCATGTGGACACACTCATTCTAACAGTTCAGTGTGCACAACTCCATGTGGGCACACTCATTCTAACAGTTCAGTGTGCACACCTCCATGTGGACACACTCATTCTAACAGTTCAGTGTGCACACCTCCATGTGGGCACACTCATTCTAACAGTTCAGTGTGCACACCTCTATATGGGCACACTCATTCTAACAGTTCAGTGTGCACACCTCCATGTGGGCACACTCATTCTAACAGTTCAGTGTGCACACCTCCATGTGGACACACTCATTCTAACAGTTCAGTGTGCACAACTCCATGTGGGCACACTCATTCTAACAGTTTAGTGTGCACACTTCCATGTGGGCACACTCATTCTAACAGTTCAGTGTGCACACCTCCATGTGGACACACCAATTCTAACAGTTCTGTGTGCACACCTCCATGTGGACACACTCATTCTAACAGTTCAGTGTGCGCACCTCCATGTGGACACAATCATTCTAACAGTTCAGTGTGCACACCTCCATGTGGGCACACTCATTCCAACAGTTCAGTGTGCACACCTCCATGTGGACACACTCATTCTAACAGTTCAGTGTTCTCACCTCCATGTGCGCACACTCATTCTAACAGTTCAGTGTGCAAAACTCCATGTGGACACACACATTCTAACAGTTCAGTGTGTGCACACCTCCATGTGAACACACTCATTCTAACAGTTCAGTGTGCACACCTCCATGTGGGCACACTCATTCTACACAGTTCATTGTGCACACCTCCATGTGGACACAATCATTCTAACAGTTCAGTGTGCACACCTCCATGTGGACACACCCATTCTAACAGTTCAGTGTGCACACCTCCATGTGGACACACTCATTCTAACAGTTCAGTGTGCACACCTCCATGTGGACACACCAATTCTAACAGTTCTGTGTGCACACCTCCATGTGGACACACTCATTCTAACAGTTCAGGGTGCACACCTCCATGTGGACACAATCATTCTAACAGTTCAGTGTGCACACCTCCATGTGGGCACACTCATTCTAACAGTTCAGTGTGCACACCTCCATGTGGACACACTCATTCTAACAGTTCAGTGTGCACACCTCCATGTGGACACACCAATTCTAACAGTTCTGTGTGCACACCTCCATGTGGACACACTCATTCTAACAGTTCAGGGTGCACACCTCCATGTGGACACACTCATTCTATCAGTTCAGTGTGCACACCTCCACAGGGACACACTCATTCTAACAGTTCAGTGTGCACACCTCCATGTGGACACACTCATTCTAACAGTTCAGTGTGCACACCTCCATGTGGACACACTCATTCTACAAGTTCAGTGTGCACACCTCCATGTGGAAACACTCATTCTAACAGTTCACAGTGCACACATCCATGTGGACACAGTCATTCTAACAGTTCAGTGTGCACACCTCCATGTGGGCTCACTCATTCTAACAGTTCAGTGTGCACACCTCCATGTGGACACACTCATTCTAACAGTTCAGTGTGCACAACTCCATGTGGGCACACTCATTCTAACAGTTCAGTGTGCACACCTCCATGTGGACACACTCATTCTAACAGTTCAGTGTGCACACCTCCATGTGGGCACACTCATTCTAACAGTTCAGTGTGCACACCTCTATGTGGGCACACTCATTCTAACAGTTCAGTGTGCACACCTCCATGTGGGCACACTCATTCTAACAGTTCAGTGTGCACACCTCCATGTGGACACACTCATTCTAACAGTTCAGTGTGCACAACTCCATGTGGGCACACTCATTCTAACAGTTTAGTGTGCACACTTCCATGTGGGCACACTCATTCTAACAGTTCAGTGTGCACACCTCCATGTGGACACACCAATTCTAACAGTTCTGTGTGCACACCTCCATGTGGACACACTCATTCTAACAGTTCAGTGTGCGCACCTCCATGTGGACACAATCATTCTAACAGTTCAGTGTGCACACCTCCATGTGGGCACACTCATTCCTACAGTTCAGTGTGCACACCTCCATGTGGACACACTCATTCTAACAGTTCAGTGTTCTCACCTCCATGTGCGCACACTCATTCTAACAGTTCAGTGTGCAAAACTCCATGTGGACACACACATTCTCACAGTTCAGTGTGTGCACACCTCCATGTGAACACACTCATTCTAACAGTTCAGTGTGCACACCTCCATGTGGGCACACTCATTCTACACAGTTCATTGTGCACACCTCCATGTGGACACAATCATTCTAACAGTTCAGTGTGCACACCTCCATGTGGACACACCCATTCTAACAGTTCAGTGTGCACACCTCCATGTGGACACACTCATTCTAACAGTTCAGTGTGCACAACTCCATGTGGGCACACTCATTCTAACAGTTTAGTGTGCACACTTCCATGTGGGCACACTCATTCTAACAGTTCAGTGTGCACACCTCCATGTGGACACACCAATTCTAACAGTTCTGTGTGCACACCTCCATGTGGACACACTCATTCTAACAGTTCAGTGTGCGCACCTCCATGTGGACACAATCATTCTAACAGTTCAGTGTGCACACCTCCATGTGGGCACACTCATTCCAACAGTTCAGTGTGCACACCTCCATGTGGACACACTCATTCTAACAGTTCAGTGTTCTCAACTCCATGTGCGCACACTCATTCTAACAGTTCAGTGTGCAAAACTCCATGTGGACACACACATTCTAACAGTTCAGTGTGTGCACACCTCCATGTGAACACACTCATTCTAACAGTTCAGTGTGCACACCTCCATGTGGGCACACTCATTCTAACAGTTCAGTGTGCACAACTCCATGTGGGCACACTCATTCTAACAGTTCAGTGTGCACACCTCCATGTGGACACACTCATTCTAACAGTTCAGTGTGCACACCTCCATGTGGGCACACTCATTCTAACAGTTCAGTGTGCACACCTCTATGTGGGCACACTCATTCTAACAGTTCAGTGTGCACACCTCCATGTGGGCACACTCATTCTAACAGTTCAGTGTGCACACCTCCATGTGGACACACTCATTCTAACAGTTCAGTGTGCACAACTCCATGTGGGCACACTCATTCTAACAGTTTAGTGTGCACACTTCCATGTGGGCGCACTCATTCTAACAGTTCAGTGTGCACACCTCCATGTGGACACACCAATTCTAACAGTTCTGTGTGCACACCTCCATGTGGACACACTCATTCTAACAGTTCAGTGTGCGCACCTCCATGTGGACACAATCATTCTAACAGTTCAGTGTGCACACCTCCATGTGGGCACACTCATTCCAACAGTTCAGTGTGCACACCTCCATGTGGACACACTCATTCTAACAGTTCAGTGTTCTCACCTCCATGTGCGCACACTCATTCTAACAGTTCAGTGTGCAAAACTCCATGTGGACACACACATTCTAACAGTTCAGTGTGTGCACACCTCCATGTGAACACACTCATTCTAACAGTTCAGTGTGCACACCTCCATGTGGGCACACTCATTCTACACAGTTCATTGTGCACACCTCCATGTGGACACAATCATTCTAACAGTTCAGTGTGCACACCTCCATGTGGACACACCCATTCTAACAGTTCAGTGTGCACACCTCCATGTGGACACACTCATTCTAACAGTTCAGTGTGCACACCTCCATGTGGACACACCAATTCTAACAGTTCTGTGTGCACACCTCCATGTGGACACACTCATTCTAACAGTTCAGGGTGCACACCTCCATGTGGACACAATCATTCTAACAGTTCAGTGTGCACACCTCCATGTGGGCACACTCAATCCAACAGTTCAGTGTGCACACCTCCATGTGGACACACTCATTCTAACAGTTCAGTGTTCTCACCTCCATGTGCGCACACTCATTCTAACAGTTCAGTGTGCAAAACTCCATGTGGACACACACACTCTAACAGTTCAGTGTGTGCACAACTCCATGTGAACACACTCATTCTAACAGTTCAGTGTGCACACCTCCACAGGGACACACACATTCTAACAGTTCAGTGTGCACACCTCCATGTGGACACACTCATTCTAACAGTTCAGTGTGCGCACCTCCATGTGGACACAATCATTCTAACAGTTCAGTGTGCACACCTCCATGTGGGCACACTCATTCCAACAGTTCAGTGTGCACACCTCCATGTGGACACACTCATTCTAACAGTTCAGTGTTCTCACCTCCATGTGCGCACACTCACTCTAACAGTTCAGTGTGCAAAACTCCATGTGGACACACACATTCTAACAGTTCAGTGTGTGCACACCTCCATGTGAACACACTCATTCTAACAGTTCAGTGTGCACACCTCCATGTGGGCACACTCATTCTACACAGTTCATTGTGCACACCTCCATGTGGACACAATCATTCTAACAGTTCAGTGTGCACACCTCCATGTGGACACACCCATTCTAACAGTTCAGTGTGCACACCTCCATGTGGACACACTCATTCTAACAGTTCAGTGTGCACACCTCCATGTGGACACACCAATTCTAACAGTTCTGTGTGCACACCTCCATGTGGACACACTCATTCTAACAGTTCAGGGTGCACACCTCCATGTGGACACAATCATTCTAACAGTTCAGTGTGCACACCTCCATGTGGGCACACTCATTCCAACAGTTCAGTGTGCACACCTCCATGTGGACACACTCATTCTAACAGTTCAGTGTTCTCACCTCCATGTGCGCACACTCATTCTAACAGTTCAGTGTGCAAAACTCCATGTGGACACACACACTCTAACAGTTCAGTGTGTGCACAACTCCATGTGGGCACACTCATTCTAACAGTTCATTGTGCATACCTCCATGTGGACACAGAGATTCTTACAGTTCAGTGTGCACACCTCCATGTGGGCACACTCATTCTAACAGTTCAGTGTGCACACCTCCATGTGGACACACTCATTCTAACAGTTCAGTGTGCACACCTCCATGTGGGCACACTCATTCTAACAGTTCAGTGTGCACACCTCCCTGTGGGCACACTCATTCTAACAGTTCAGTGTGCACACCTCCATGTGGGCACACTCATTCTAACAGTTCAGTGTGCACACCCCAATGTGGGCGCACTCATTCTAACAGTTCAGTGTGCACACCTCCATGTGGACACACTCATTCTAACAGTTCAGTGTGCACACCTCCATGTGGGCACACTCATTCTAACAGTTCAGTGTGCACACCTCCATGTGGGCACACTCATTCTAACAGTTCATTGTGCACACCTCCATGTGGGCACACTCATTCTACACAGTTCATTGTGCACACCTCCATGTGGACACAATCATTCTAACAGTTCAGTGTGCACACCTCCATGTGGACACACCCATTCTAACAGTTCATTGTGCACACCTCCATGTGGACACACTCATTCTAACAGTTCAGTGTCCACACCTCCATGTGGACACACCAATTCTAACAGTTCAGTGTGCACACCTCCACGTGGACACACTCATTCTAACAGTTCAGTGTGCACACCTCCATGTGGACACACTCATTCTAACAGTTCAATGTGCACAACTCCAGGTGGACACACTCATTCTAACAGTTCAGTGTGCCCACCTCCATGTGGACACACTCATTCTAAGAGTTCAGTGTGCACACCTCCATGTGGACACACTCATTCTAACAGTTCAGTGTGCACACCTCCATGTGGGCACACTCATTCTAACAGTTCAGTGTGCACACCTCCATGTGGACACACTCATTCTAACAGTTCAGTGTGCACAACTCCATGTGGGCACACTCATTCTAACAGTTCAGTGTGCACACCTCCATGTGGACACACTCATTCTAACAGTTCAGTGTGCACACCTCCATGTGGGCAACTCATTCTAACAGTTAAGTGTGCACACCTCCATGTGGGCACACTCATTCTACACAGTTCATTGTGCACACCTCCATGTGGACACAATCATTCTAACAGTTCAGTGTGCACACCTCCATGTGGACACACCCATTCTAACAGTTCAGTGTGCACACCTCCATGTGGACACACTCATTCTAACAGTTCAGTGTGCACACCTCCATGTGGACACACCAATTCTAACAGTTCTGTGTGCACACCTCCATGTGGACACACTCATTCTAACAGTTCAGGGTGCACACCTCCATGTGGACACACTCATTCTATCAGTTCAGTGTGCACACCTCCACAGGGACACACTCATTCTAACAGTTCAGTGTGCACACCTCCATGTGGACACACTCATTCTAACAGTTCAGTGTGCACACCTCCATGTGGACACACTCATTCTACAAGTTCAGTGTGCACACCTCCATGTGGAAACACTCATTCTAACAGTTCACAGTGCACACATCCATGTGGACACAGTCATTCTAACAGTTCAGTGTGCACACCTCCATGTGGGCTCACTCATTCTAACAGTTCAGTGTGCACACCTCCATGTGGACACACTCATTCTAACAGTTCAGTGTGCACAACTCCATGTGGGCACACTCATTCTAACAGTTCAGTGTGCACACCTCCATGTGGACACACTCATTCTAACAGTTCAGTGTGCACACCTCCATGTGGGCACACTCATTCTAACAGTTCAGTGTGCACACCTCTATGTGGGCACACTCATTCTAACAGTTCAGTGTGCACACCTCCATGTGGGCACACTCATTCTAACAGTTCAGTGTGCACACCTCCATGTGGACACACTCATTCTAACAGTTCAGTGTGCACAACTCCATGTGGGCACACTCATTCTAACAGTTTAGTGTGCACACTTCCATGTGGGCACACTCATTCTAACAGTTCAGTGTGCACACCTCCATGTGGACACACCAATTCTAACAGTTCTGTGTGCACACCTCCATGTGGACACACTCATTCTAACAGTTCAGGGTGCACACCTCCATGTGGACACAATCATTCTAACAGTTCAGTGTGCACACCTCCATGTGGGCACACTCATTCCAACAGTTCAGTGTGCACACCTCCATGTGGACACACTCATTCTAACAGTTCAGTGTTCTCACCTCCATGTGCGCACACTCATTCTAACAGTTCAGTGTGCAAAACTCCATGTGGACACACACACTCTAACAGTTCAGTGTGTGCACAACTCCATGTGGGCACACTCATTCTAACAGTTCATTGTGCATACCTCCATGTGGACACAGAGATTCTTACAGTTCAGTGTGCACACCTCCATGTGGGCACACTCATTCTAACAGTTCAGTGTGCACACCTCCATGTGGACACACTCATTCTAACAGTTCAGTGTGCACACCTCCATGTGGGCACACTCATTCTAACAGTTCAGTGTGCACACCTCCCTGTGGGCACACTCATTCTAACAGTTCAGTGTGCACACCTCCATGTGGGCACACTCATTCTAACAGTTCAGTGTGCACACCCCAATGTGGGCGCACTCATTCTAACAGTTCAGTGTGCACACCTCAATGTGGACACACTCATTCTAACAGTTCAGTGTGCACACCTCCATGTGGGCACACTCATTCTAACAGTTCAGGGTGCACACCTCCATGTGGGCACACTCATTCTAACAGTTCATTGTGCACACCTCCATGTGGGCACACTCATTCTACACAGTTCATTGTGCACACCTCCATGTGGACACAATCATTCTAACAGTTCAGTGTGCACACCTCCATGTGGACACACCCATTCTAACAGTTCATTGTGCACACCTCCATGTGGACACACTCATTCTAACAGTTCAGTGTCCACACCTCCATGTGGACACACCAATTCTAACAGTTCAGTGTGCACACCTCCACGTGGACACACTCATTCTAACAGTTCAGTGTGCACACCTCCATGTGGACACACTCATTCTAACAGTTCAATGTGCACAACTCCAGGTGGACACAATCATTCTAACAGTTCAGTGTGCACACCTCCATGTGGACACACCCATTCTAACAGTTCAGTGTGCACACCTCCATGTGGACACACTCATTCTAACAGTTCAGTGTGCACACCTCCATGTGGGCACACTCATTCTAACAGTTCAGTGTGCACACCTCCATGTGGACACACTCATTCTAACAGTTCAGTGTGCACACCTCCATGTGGGCAACTCATTCTAACAGTTAAGTGTGCACACCTCCATGTGGGCACACTCATTCTACACAGTTCATTGTGCACACCTCCATGTGGACACAATCATTCTAACAGTTCAGTGTGCACACCTCCATGTGGACACACCCATTCTAACAGTTCAGTGTGCACACCTCCATGTGGACACACTCATTCTAACAGTTCAGTGTGCACACCTCCATGTGGACACACCAATTCTAACAGTTCAGTGTGCACACCTCCATGTGGGCACACTCATTCTAACAGTTCAGTGTGCACACCTCCATGTGGACACACTCATTCTAACAGTTCAGTGTGCACAACTCCATGTGGGCACACTCATTCTAACAGTTCAGTGTGCACACCTCCATGTGGACACACTCATTCTAACAGTTCAGTGTGCACACCTCCATGTGGGCAACTCATTCTAACAGTTAAGTGTGCACACCTCCATGTGGGCACACTCATTCTACACAGTTCATTGTGCACACCTCCATGTGGACACAATCATTCTAACAGTTCAGTGTGCACACCTCCATGTGGACACACCCATTCTAACAGTTCAGTGTGCACACCTCCATGTGGACACACTCATTCTAACAGTTCAGTGTGCACACCTCCATGTGGACACACCAATTCTAACAGTTCTGTGTGCACACCTCCATGTGGACACACTCATTCTAACAGTTCAGGGTGCACACCTCCATGTGGACACACTCATTCTATCAGTTCAGTGTGCACACCTCCACAGGGACACACTCATTCTAACAGTTCAGTGTGCACACCTCCATGTGGACACACTCATTCTAACAGTTCAGTGTGCACACCTCCATGTGGACACACTCATTCTACAAGTTCAGTGTGCACACCTCCATGTGGAAACACTCATTCTAACAGTTCACAGTGCACACATCCATGTGGACACAGTCATTCTAACAGTTCAGTGTGCACACCTCCATGTGGGCTCACTCATTCTAACAGTTCAGTGTGCACACCTCCATGTGGACACACTCATTCTAACAGTTCAGTGTGCACAACTCCATGTGGGCACACTCATTCTAACAGTTCAGTGTGCACACCTCCATGTGGACACACTCATTCTAACAGTTCAGTGTGCACACCTCCATGTGGGCACACTCATTCTAACAGTTCAGTGTGCACACCTCTATGTGGGCACACTCATTCTAACAGTTCAGTGTGCACACCTCCATGTGGGCACACTCATTCTAACAGTTCAGTGTGCACACCTCCATGTGGACACACTCATTCTAACAGTTCAGTGTGCACAACTCCATGTGGGCACACTCATTCTAACAGTTTAGTGTGCACACTTCCATGTGGGCACACTCATTCTAACAGTTCAGTGTGCACACCTCCATGTGGACACACCAATTCTAACAGTTCTGTGTGCACACCTCCATGTGGACACACTCATTCTAACAGTTCAGTGTGCGCACCTCCATGTGGACACAATCATTCTAACAGTTCAGTGTGCACACCTCCATGTGGGCACACTCATTCCAACAGTTCAGTGTGCACACCTCCATGTGGACACACTCATTCTAACAGTTCAGTGTTCTCACCTCCATGTGCGCACACTCATTCTAACAGTTCAGTGTGCAAAACTCCATGTGGACACACACATTCTAACAGTTCAGTGTGTGCACACCTCCATGTGAACACACTCATTCTAACAGTTCAGTGTGCACACCTCCATGTGGGCACACTCATTCTACACAGTTCATTGTGCACACCTCCATGTGGACACAATCATTCTAACAGTTCAGTGTGCACACCTCCATGTAGACACACCCATTCTAACAGTTCAGTGTGCACACCTCCATGTGGACACACTCATTCTAACAGTTCAGTGTGCACACCTCCATGTGGACACACCAATTCTAACAGTTCTGTGTGCACACCTCCATGTGGACACACTCATTCTAACAGTTCAGGGTGCACACCTCCATGTGGACACAATCATTCTAACAGTTCAGTGTGCACACCTCCATGTGGGCACACTCATTCCAACAGTTCAGTGTGCACACCTCCATGTGGACACACTCATTCTAACAGTTCAGTGTTCTCACCTCCATGTGCGCACACTCATTCTAACAGTTCAGTGTGCAAAACTCCATGTGGACACACACACTCTAACAGTTCAGTGTGTGCACAACTCCATGTGGGCACACTCATTCTAACAGTTCATTGTGCATACCTCCATGTGGACACAGAGATTCTTACAGTTCAGTGTGCACACCTCCATGTGGGCACACTCATTCTAACAGTTCAGTGTGCACACCTCCATGTGGACACACTCATTCTAACAGTTCAGTGTGCACACCTCCATGTGGGCACACTCATTCTAACAGTTCAGTGTGCACACCTCCCTGTGGGCACACTCATTCTAACAGTTCAGTGTGCACACCTCCATGTGGGCACACTCATTCTAACAGTTCAGTGTGCACACCCCAATGTGGGCGCACTCATTCTAACAGTTCAGTGTGCACACCTCCATGTGGACACACTCATTCTAACAGTTCAGTGTGCACACCTCCATGTGGGCACACTCATTCTAACAGTTCAGGGTGCACACCTCCATGTGGGCACACTCATTCTAACAGTTCATTGTGCACACCTCCATGTGGGCACACTCATTCTACACAGTTCATTGTGCACACCTCCATGTGGACACAATCATTCTAACAGTTCAGTGTGCACACCTCCATGTGGACACACCCATTCTAACAGTTCATTGTGCACACCTCCATGTGGACACACTCATTCTAACAGTTCAGTGTCCACACCTCCATGTGGACACACCAATTCTAACAGTTCAGTGTGCACACCTCCACGTGGACACTCATTCTAACAGTTCAGTGTGCACACCTCCATGTGGACACACTCATTCTAACAGTTCAATGTGCACAACTCCAGGTGGACACACTCATTCTAACAGTTCAGTGTGCCCACCTCCATGTGGACACACTCATTCTAAGAGTTCAGTGTGCACACCTCCATGTGGACACACTCATTCTAACAGTTCAGTGTGCACACCTCCATGTGGGCACACTCATTCTAACAGTTCAGTGTGCACACCTCCATGTGGACACACTCATTCTAACAGTTCAGTGTGCACAACTCCATGTGGGCACACTCATTCTAACAGTTCAGTGTGCACACCTCCATGTGGACACACTCATTCTAACAGTTCAGTGTGCACACCTCCATGTGGGCAACTCATTCTAACAGTTAAGTGTGCACACCTCCATGTGGGCACACTCATTCTACACAGTTCATTGTGCACACCTCCATGTGGACACAATCATTCTAACAGTTCAGTGTGCACACCTCCATGTGGACACACCCATTCTAACAGTTCAGTGTGCACACCTCCATGTGGACACACTCATTCTAACAGTTCAGTGTGCACACCTCCATGTGGACACACCAATTCTAACAGTTCTGTGTGCACACCTCCATGTGGACACACTCATTCTAACAGTTCAGGGTGCACACCTCCATGTGGACACACTCATTCTATCAGTTCAGTGTGCACACCTCCACAGGGACACACTCATTCTAACAGTTCAGTGTGCACACCTCCATGTGGACACACTCATTCTAACAGTTCAGTGTGCACACCTCCATGTGGGCACACTCATTCTACAAGTTCAGTGTGCACACCTCCATGTGGAAACACTCATTCTAACAGTTCACAGTGCACACATCCATGTGGACACAGTCATTCTAACAGTTCAGTGTGCACACCTCCATGTGGGCTCACTCATTCTAACAGTTCAGTGTGCACACCTCCATGTGGACACACTCATTCTAACAGTTCAGTGTGCACAACTCCATGTGGGCACACTCATTCTAACAGTTCAGTGTGCACACCTCCATGTGGACACACTCATTCTAACAGTTCAGTGTGCACACCTCCATGTGGGCACACTCATTCTAACAGTTCAGTGTGCACACCTCTATGTGGGCACACTCATTCTAACAGTTCAGTGTGCACACCTCCATGTGGGCACACTCATTCTAACAGTTCAGTGTGCACACCTCCATGTGGACACACTCATTCTAACAGTTCAGTGTGCACAACTCCATGTGGGCACACTCATTCTAACAGTTTAGTGTGCACACTTCCATGTGGGCACACTCATTCTAACAGTTCAGTGTGCACACCTCCATGTGGACACACCAATTCTAACAGTTCTGTGTGCACACCTCCATGTGGACACACTCATTCTAACAGTTCAGTGTGCGCACCTCCATGTGGACACAATCATTTTCTAACAGTTCAGTGTGCACACCTCCATGTGGGCACACTCATTCCAACAGTTCAGTGTGCACACCTCCATGTGGACACACTCATTCTAACAGTTCAGTGTTCTCACCTCCATGTGCGCACACTCATTCTAACAGTTCAGTGTGCAAAACTCCATGTGGACACACACATTCTAACAGTTCAGTGTGTGCACACCTCCATGTGAACACACTCATTCTAACAGTTCAGTGTGCACACCTCCATGTGGGCACACTCATTCTACACAGTTCATTGTGCACACCTCCATGTGGACACAATCATTCTAACAGTTCAGTGTGCACACCTCCATGTGGACACACCCATTCTAACAGTTCAGTGTGCACACCTCCATGTGGACACACTCATTCTAACAGTTCAGTGTGCACACCTCCATGTGGACACACCAATTCTAACACTTCTGTGTGCACACCTCCATGTGGACACACTCATTCTAACAGTTCAGGGTGCACACCTCCATGTGGACACAATCATTCTAACAGTTCAGTGTGCACACCTCCATGTGGGCACACTCATTCTAACAGTTCAGTGTGCACACCTCCATGTGGACACACTCATTCTAACAGTTCAGTGTGCACACCTCCATGTGGACACACCAATTCTAACAGTTCTGTGTGCACACCTCCATGTGGACACACTCATTCTAACAGTTCAGGGTGCACACCTCCATGTGGACACACTCATTCTATCAGTTCAGTGTGCACACCTCCACAGGGACACACTCATTCTAACAGTTCAGTGTGCACACCTCCATGTGGACACACTCATTCTAACAGTTCAGTGTGCACACCTCCATGTGGACACACTCATTCTACAAGTTCAGTGTGCACACCTCCATGTGGAAACACTCATTCTAACAGTTCACAGTGCACACATCCATGTGGACACAGTCATTCTAACAGTTCAGTGTGCACACCTCCATGTGGGCTCACTCATTCTAACAGTTCAGTGTGCACACCTCCATGTGGACACACTCATTCTAACAGTTCAGTGTGCACAACTCCATGTGGGCACACTCATTCTAACAGTTCAGTGTGCACACCTCCATGTGGACACACTCATTCTAACAGTTCAGTGTGCACACCTCCATGTGGGCACACTCATTCTAACAGTTCAGTGTGCACACCTCTATGTGGGCACACTCATTCTAACAGTTCAGTGTGCACACCTCCATGTGGGCACACTCATTCTAACAGTTCAGTGTGCACACCTCCATGTGGACACACTCATTCTAACAGTTCAGTGTGCACAACTCCATGTGGGCACACTCATTCTAACAGTTTAGTGTGCACACTTCCATGTGGGCACACTCATTCTAACAGTTCAGTGTGCACACCTCCATGTGGACACACCAATTCTAACAGTTCTGTGTGCACACCTCCATGTGGACACACTCATTCTAACAGTTCAGTGTGCGCACCTCCATGTGGACACAATCATTCTAACAGTTCAGTGTGCACACCTCCATGTGGGCACACTCATTCCAACAGTTCAGTGTGCACACCTCCATGTGGACACACTCATTTTAACAGTTCAGTGTTCTCACCTCCATGTGCGCACACTCATTCTAACAGTTCAGTGTGCAAAACTCCATGTGGACACACACATTCTAACAGTTCAGTGTGTGCACACCTCCATGTGAACACACTCATTCTAACAGTTCAGTGTGCACACCTCCATGTGGGCACACTCATTCTACACAGTTCATTGTGCACACCTCCATGTGGACACAATCATTCTAACAGTTCAGTGTGCACACCTCCATGTGGACACACCCATTCTAACAGTTCAGTGTGCACACCTCCATGTGGACACACTCATTCTAACAGTTCAGTGTGCACACCTCCATGTGGACACACCAATTCTAACAGTTCTGTGTGCACACCTCCATGTGGACACACTCATTCTAACAGTTCAGGGTGCACACCTCCATGTGGACACAATCATTCTAACAGTTCAGTGTGCACACCTCCATGTGGGCACACTCATTCCAACAGTTCAGTGTGCACACCTCCATGTGGACACACTCATTCTAACAGTTCAGTCTTCTCACCTCCATGTGCGCACACTCATTCTAACAGTTCAGTGTGCAAAACTCCATGTGGACACACACACTTTAACAGTTCAGTGTGTGCACAACTCCATGTGAACACACTCATTCTAACAGTTCAGTGTGCACACCTCCACAGGGACACACACATTCTAACAGTTCAGTGTGCACACCTCCATGTGGACACAGTCATTCTAACAGTTCAGTGTGCAAACCTCCATGTGGACACAGTCATTCTATCAGTTCAGTGTGCACAACTCCATGTGGGCACACTCATTCTAACAGTTCAGTGTGCACACCTCCATGTGGACACACTCATTCTAACAGTTCAGTGTGCACAACTCCATGTGGGCACACTCATTCTAACAGTTCAGTGTGCACACCTCCATGTGGACACACTCATTCTAACAGTTCAGTGTGCACACCTCCATGTGGGCACACTCATTCTAACAGTTCAGTGTGCACACCTCCATGTGGGCACACTCATTCTAACAGTTCAGTGTGCACACCTCCATGTGGACACACTCATTCTAACAGTTCAGTGTGCAAAACTCCATGTGGACACACTCACTCTAACAGTTCAGTGTGCACACCTCCATGTGGACACACTCATTCTAACAGTTCAGTGTGCACACCTCCATGTGGACACACTCATTCTAACAGTTCAGTTTGCACACCTCCAAAGGGATACACTCATTCTAACAGTTCAGTGTGCACACCTCCATGTGGACACACTCATTCTAACAGTTCAGTGTGCACACCTCCACGTGGGCACACTCATTCTAACAGTTCAGTGTGCACACCTCCATGTGGACACACTCATTCTAACAGTTCAGTGTGCACACCTCCATGTGGACCCACTCATTCTAACAGTTCAGTGTGCACAACTCCAGGTGGACACACTCATTCTAACAGTTCAGTGTGCACACCTCCATGTGGACACACTCATTCTATCAGTTCAGTGTGCACACCTCCACAGGGACACACTCATTCTAACAGTTCAGTGTGCACACCTCCATGTGGACACACTCATTCTAACAGTTCAGTGTGCACACCTCCATGTGGACACACTCATTCTACAAGTTCAGTGTGCACACCTCCATGTGGAAACACTCATTCTAACAGTTCAAAGTGCACACCTCCATGTGGACACAGTCATTCTAACAGTTCAGTGTGCACACCTCCATGTGGGCTCACTCATTCTAACAGTTCAGTGTGCACACCTCCATGTGGACACACTCATTCTAACAGTTCAGTGTGCACAACTCCATGTGGGCACACTCATTCTAACAGTTCAGTGTGCACACCTCCATGTGGACACACTCATTCTAACAGTTCAGTGTGCACACCTCCATGTGGGCACACTCATTCTAACAGTTCAGTGTGCACACCTCCATGTGGGCACACTCATTCTAACAGTTCAGTGTGCACACCTCCATGTGGGCACACTCATTCTAACAGTTCAGTGTGCACACCTCCATGTGGACACACTCATTCTAACAGTTCAGTGTGCACACCTCCATGTGGGCACACTCATTCTAACAGTTCAGTGTGCACACCTCCATGTGGGCACACTCATTCTAACAGTTCAGTGTGCACACCTCCATGTGGACACACTCATTCTACACAGTTCATTGTGCACACCTCCATGTGGACCCAATCATTCTAACAGTTCAGTGTGCACACCTCCATGTGGACACACCCATTCTAACAGTTCAGTGTGCACACCTCTATGTGGACACACTCATTCTAACAGTTCAGTGTGCACACCTCCATGTGGACACACCAATTCTAACAGTTCAGTGTGCACACCTCCACGTGGACACACTCATTCTAATAGTTCAGTGTGCACAACTCCATGTGGACACACTCATTCTAACAGTTCAGTGTGCAAAACTCCAGGTGGACACACTCATTCTAACAGTTCAGTGTGCAAACCTCCATGTGGGCACACTCATTCTAACAGTTCAGTGTGCACACCTCCATGTGGGCACACTCATTCCAACAGTTCAGTGTGCACACCTCCATGTGGACACACTCATTTTAACAGTTCAGTGTTCTCACCTCCATGTGCGCACACTCATTCTAACAGTTCAGTGTGCAAAACTCCATGTGGACACACACATTCTAACAGTTCAGTGTGTGCACACCTCCATGTGAACACACTCATTCTAACAGTTCAGTGTGCACACCTCCATGTGGGCACACTCATTCTACACAGTTCATTGTGCACACCTCCATGTGGACACAATCATTCTAACAGTTCAGTGTGCACACCTCCATGTGGACACACCCATTCTAACAGTTCAGTGTGCACACCTCCATGTGGACACACTCATTCTAACAGTTCAGTGTGCACACCTCCATGTGGACACACCAATTCTAACAGTTCTGTGTGCACACCTCCATGTGGACACACTCATTCTAACAGTTCAGGGTGCACACCTCCATGTGGACACAATCATTCTAACAGTTCAGTGTGCACACCTCCATGTGGGCACACTCATTCCAACAGTTCAGTGTGCACACCTCCATGTGGACACACTCATTCTAACAGTTCAGTGTTCTCACCTCCATGTGCGCACACTCATTCTAACAGTTCAGTGTGCAAAACTCCATGTGGACACACACACTTTAACAGTTCAGTGTGTGCACAACTCCATGTGAACACACTCATTCTAACAGTTCAGTGTGCACACCTCCACAGGGACACACACATTCTAACAGTTCAGTGTGCACACCTCCATGTGGACACAGTCATTCTAACAGTTCAGTGTGCAAACCTCCATGTGGACACAGTCATTCTATCAGTTCAGTGTGCACAACTCCATGTGGGCACACTCATTCTAACAGTTCAGTGTGCACACCTCCATGTGGACACACTCATTCTAACAGTTCAGTGTGCACAACTCCATGTGGGCACACTCATTCTAACAGTTCAGTGTGCACACCTCCATGTGGACACACTCATTCTAACAGTTCAGTGTGCACACCTCCATGTGGGCACACTCATTCTAACAGTTCAGTGTGCACACCTCCATGTGGGCACACTCATTCTAACAGTTCAGTGTGCACACCTCCATGTGGACACACTCATTCTAACAGTTCAGTGTGCAAAACTCCATGTGGACACACTCACTCTAACAGTTCAGTGTGCACACCTCCATGTGGACACACTCATTCTAACAGTTCAGTGTGCACACCTCCATGTGGACACACTCATTCTAACAGTTCAGTTTGCACACCTCCAAAGGGATACACTCATTCTAACAGTTCAGTGTGCACACCTCCATGTGGACACACTCATTCTAACAGTTCAGTGTGCACACCTCCATGTGGGCACACTCATTCTAACAGTTCAGTGTGCACACCTCCATGTGGACACACTCATTCTAACAGTTCAGTGTGCACACCTCCATGTGGACCCACTCATTCTAACAGTTCAGTGTGCACAACTCCAGGTGGACACACTCATTCTAACAGTTCAGTGTGCACACCTCCATGTGGACACACTCATTCTATCAGTTCAGTGTGCACACCTCCACAGGGACACACTCATTCTAACAGTTCAGTGTGCACACCTCCATGTGGACACACTCATTCTAACAGTTCAGTGTGCACACCTCCATGTGGACACACTCATTCTACAAGTTCAGTGTGCACACCTCCATGTGGAAACACTCATTCTAACAGTTCAAAGTGCACACCTCCATGTGGACACAGTCATTCTAACAGTTCAGTGTGCACACCTCCATGTGGGCTCACTCATTCTAACAGTTCAGTGTGCACAACTCCATGTGGACACACTCATTCTAACAGTTCAGTGTGCACAACTCCAGGTGGACACACTCATTCTAACAGTTCAGTGTGCACACCTCCATGTGGGCACACTCATTCTAACAGTTCAGTGTGCACACCTCCATGTGGGCACACTCATTCTAACAGTTCAGTGTGCACACCTCCATGTGGAAAAACTCATTCTAACAGTTCAGTGTGCAAAACTCCATGTGGACACACTCACTCTAACAGTTCAGTGTGCACACCTCCATGTGGACACACTCATTCTAACAGTTCAGTGTGCACACCTCCATGTGGACACACTCATTCTAACAGTTCAGTTTGCACACCTCCAAAGGGATACACTCATTCTAACAGTTCAGTGTGCACACCTCCATGTGGACACACTCATTCTAACAGTTCAGTGTGCACACCTCCATGTGGGCACACTCATTCTAACAGTTCAGTGTGCACACCTCCATGTGGACACACTCATTCTAACAGTTCAGTGTGCACACCTCCATGTGGACACACTCATTCTAACAGTTCAGTGTGCACACCTCCATGTGGACACACTCATTCTAACAGTTCAGTGTGCACACCTCCATGTGGACACACTCATTCTAACAGTTCAGTGTGCACACCTCCATGTGGACACACTCATTCTAACAGTTCAGTGTGCACACCTCCATGTGGGCACACTCATTCTAACAATTCAGGGTGCACACCTCCACAGGGACACACTCATTCTAACAGTTCAGTGTGCACAACTCCATGTGGACACAGTCATTCTAACAGATCTGTGTGCACACCTCCATGTGGACACAGTCATTCTAACACTTCAGTGTGCACAACTCCATGTGGGCACACTCATTCTAACAGTTCAGTGTGCACACCTCCATGTGGACACAATCATTCTAACAGTTCAGTGTGCACACCTCCATGTGGACACACTCATTCTAACAGTTCAGTGTGCACACCTCCATGTGGGCACACTCATTCTAACAGTTCAGTGTGCACACCTCCATGTGGGCACACTCATTCTAACAGTTCAGTGTGCACACCTCCATGTGGGCACACTCATTCTACACAGTTCATTGTGCACACCTCCATATGGACCCAATCATTCTAACAGTTCAGTGTGCACACCTCCATGTGGACACACCCATTCTAACAGTTCAGTGTGCACACCTCTATGTGGACACACTCATTCTAACAGTTCATTGTGCACACCTCCATGTGGACACACCAATTCTAACAGTTCAGTGTGCACACCTCCACGTGGACACACTCATTCTAATAGTTCAGTGTGCACACCTCCATGTGGACACACTCATTCTAACAGTTCAGTGTGCACAACTCCAGGTGGACACACTCATTCTAAAAGTTCAGTGTGCCCACCTCCATGTGGACACAGTCATTCTAACAGTTCAGTGTGCACACCTCCATGTGGACACACTCTTTCTAACAGTTCAGTGTGCACACCTTCATGTGGGCACACTCATTCTAACAGTTCAGTGTGCACACCTCCATGTGGACAAACTCATTCTACCAGTTCAGTGTTCTCACCTCCATGTGGGCACACTCATTCTAACAGTTCAGTGTGCAAACCTCCATGTGGACACACACATTCTAACAGTTCAGTGTGCACACCTCCATGTGAACACACTCATTCTAACAGTTCAGTGTGCACACCTCCATGTGGGCACACTCATTCTAACAGTTCAGTGTGCACAACTCCATGTGGACACACTCATTCTACAAGTTCAGTGTGCACACCTCCATGTGGAAACACTCATTCTAACAGTTCAAAGTGCACACCTCCATGTGGACACAGTCATTCTAACAGTTCAGTGTGCACACCTCCATGTGGGCTCACTCATTCTAACAGTTCAGTGTGCACACCTCCATGTGGACACACTCATTCTAACAGTTCAGTGTGCACAACTCCATGTGGGCACACTCATTCTAACAGTTCAGTGTGCACACCTCCATGTGGACACACTCATTCTAACAGTTCAGTGTGCACACCTCCATGTGGGCACACTCATTCTAACAGTTCAGTGTGCACACCTCCATGTGGGCACACTCATTCTAACAGTTCAGTGTGCACACCTCCATGTGGGCACACTCATTCTAACAGTTCAGTGTGCACACCTCCATGTGGACACACTCATTCTAACAGTTCAGTGTGCACACCTCCATGTGGGCACACTCATTCTAACAGTTCAGTGTGCACACCTCCATGTGGGCACACTCATTCTAACAGTTCAGTGTGCACACCTCCATGTGGACACACTCATTCTACACAGTTCATTGTGCACACCTCCATGTGGACCCAATCATTCTAACAGTTCAGTGTGCACACCTCCATGTGGACACACCCATTCTAACAGTTCAGTGTGCACACCTCTATGTGGACACACTCATTCTAACAGTTCAGTGTGCACACCTCCATGTGGACACACCAATTCTAACAGTTCAGTGTGCACACCTCCACGTGGACACACTCATTCTAATAGTTCAGTGTGCACAACTCCATGTGGACACACTCATTCTAACAGTTCAGTGTGCACAACTCCAGGTGGACACACTCATTCTAACAGTTCAGTGTGCACACCTCCATGTGGGCACACTCATTCTAACAGTTCAGTGTGCACACCTCCATGTGGGCACACTCATTCTAACAGTTCAGTGTGCACACCTCCATGTGGAAAAACTCATTCTAACAGTTCAGTGTGCAAAACTCCATGTGGACACACTCACTCTAACAGTTCAGTGTGCACACCTCCATGTGGACACACTCATTCTAACAGTTCAGTGTGCACACCTCCATGTGGACACACTCATTCTAACAGTTCAGTTTGCACACCTCCAAAGGGATACACTCATTCTAACAGTTCAGTGTGCACACCTCCATGTGGACACACTCATTCTAACAGTTCAGTGTGCACACCTCCATGTGGGCACACTCATTCTAACAGTTCAGTGTGCACACCTCCATGTGGACACACTCATTCTAACAGTTCAGTGTGCACACCTCCATGTGGACACACTCATTCTAACAGTTCAGTGTGCACACCTCCATGTGGACACACTCATTCTAACAGTTCAGTGTGCACACCTCCATGTGGACACACTCATTCTAACAGTTCAGTGTGCACACCTCCATGTGGACACACTCATTCTAACAGTTCAGTGTGCACACCTCCATGTGGACACACTCATTCTAACAATTCAGGGTGCACACCTCCACAGGGACACACTCATTCTAACAGTTCAGTGTGCACAACTCCATGTGGACACAGTCATTCTAACAGATCTGTGTGCACACCTCCATGTGGACACAGTCATTCTAACACTTCAGTGTGCACAACTCCATGTGGGCACACTCATTCTAACAGTTCAGTGTGCACACCTCCATGTGGACACAATCATTCTAACAGTTCAGTGTGCACACCTCCATGTGGACACACTCATTCTAACAGTTCAGTGTGCACACCTCCATGTGGGCACACTCATTCTAACAGTTCAGTGTGCACACCTCCATGTGGGCACACTCATTCTAACAGTTCAGTGTGCACACCTCCATGTGGGCACACTCATTCTACACAGTTCATTGTGCACACCTCCATATGGACCCAATCATTCTAACAGTTCAGTGTGCACACCTCCATGTGGACACACCCATTCTAACAGTTCAGTGTGCACACCTCTATGTGGACACACTCATTCTAACAGTTCATTGTGCACACCTCCATGTGGACACACCAATTCTAACAGTTCAGTGTGCACACCTCCACGTGGACACACTCATTCTAATAGTTCAGTGTGCACACCTCCATGTGGACACACTCATTCTAACAGTTCAGTGTGCACAACTCCAGGTGGACACACTCATTCTAAAAGTTCAGTGTGCCCACCTCCATGTGGACACAGTCATTCTAACAGTTCAGTGTGCACACCTCCATGTGGACACACTCTTTCTAACAGTTCAGTGTGCACACCTTCATGTGGGCACACTCATTCTAACAGTTCAGTGTGCACACCTCCATGTGGACAAACTCATTCTAACAGTTCAGTGTTCTCACCTCCATGTGGGCACACTCATTCTAACAGTTCAGTGTGCAAACCTCCATGTGGACACACACATTCTAACAGTTCAGTGTGCACACCTCCATGTGAACACACTCATTCTAACAGTTCAGTGTGCACACCTCCATGTGGGCACACTCATTCTAACAGTTCAGTGTGCACACCTCCACAGGGACACACTCATTCTAACAGTTCAGTGTGCACACCTCCATTTGGACACAGTCATTCTAACAGTTCTGTGTGCACACCTCCATGTGGACACAGTCATTCTAACAGTTCAGTGTGCACAACTCCATGTGTGCACACTCATTCTAACAGTTCAGTGTGCACACCTCCATGTGGACACACACATTCTAACACTTCAGTGTGCACACCTCCATGTGGACACACTCATTCTAACAGTTCACTTTGCACACCTCCATGTGGACACACTCATTCTAACAATTCAGTGTGCACACCTCCATGTGGGCACACTCATTCTAACAGTTCAGCGTGCACACCTCCATGTGGACACACTCATTCTAACAGTTCAGTGTGCACAACTCCATGTGGACACACTCATTCTACAAGTTCAGTGTGCACACCTCCATGTGGAAACACTCATTCTAACAGTTCAAAGTTCACACCTCCATGTGGACACAGTCATTCTAACAGTTCAGTGTGCACACCTCCATGTGGGCTCACTCATTCTAACAGTTCAGTGTGCACACCTCCATGTGGACACACTCATTCTAACAGTTCAGTGTGCACAACTCCATGTGGGCACACTCATTCTAACAGTTCAGTGTGCACACCTCCATGTGGACACACTCATTCTAACAGTTCAGTGTGCACTCCTCCATGTGGGCACACTCATTCTAACAGTTCAGTGTGCACACCTCTATGTGGGCACACTCATTCTAACAGTTCAGTGTGCACAACTCCATGTGGGCACACTCATTCTAACAGTTTAGTGTGCACACTTCCATGTGGGCACACTCATTCTAACAGTTCAGTGTGCACACCTCCATGTGGACACACTCATTCTAACAGTTCAGTGTGCACACCTCCATGTGGACACACTCATTCTAACAGTTCAGTGTGCACACCTCCATGTGGACACACTCATTCTAACAGATCAGTTTGCACACCTCCACAGGGATACACTCATTCTAACAGTTCAGTGTGCACACCTCCATGTGGACACACTCATTCTAACAGTTCAGTGTGCACACCTCCATGTGGACACACTCATTCTAACAGTTCAGTGTGCACACCTCCATGTGGACACACTCATTCTAACAGTTCAGTGTGCACACCACCAAAGGGACACACTCATTCTAACAGTTCAGTGTGCACACCTCCATGTGGACACACTCATTCTAACAGTTCACTGTGCACACCTCCATGTGGACACACTCATTCTAACAGTTCAGTGTGCACACCTCCATGTGGACACACTCATTCTACAAGTTCAGTGTGCACACCGACATGTGGGCACACTCATTCTAACAGTTCAGTGTGCACACCTCCATGTGGGCACTCTCATTCTAACAGTTCAGTGTGCACACCTCCATGTGGGCACACTCATTCTAACAGTTCAGTGTGCACACCTCCATGTGGGCACACTCATTCTAACAGTTCAGTGTTCACACCTCCATGTGGGCACACTCATTCTAACAGTTCAGTGTGCACACCTCCATGTGGGCACACTCATTCTACACAGTTCATTGTGCACACCTCCATGTTGACACACTCATTCTAACAGTTCAGCGTGCACACCTCCATGTGGACACACCCATTCTAACAGTTCAGTGTGCACACCTCCATGTGGACACACTCATTCTAACAGTTCAGTGTGCACACCTCCATGTGGACACACCAATTCTAACAGTTCTGTGTGCACACCTCCATGTGGACACACTCATTCTAACAGTTCAGTGTGTGCACACCTCCATGTGAACACACTCATTCTAACAGTTCAGTGTGCACACCTCCATGTGGGCACACTCATTCTACACAGTTCATTGTGCACACCTCCATGTGGACACAATCATTCTAACAGTTCAGTGTGCACACCTCCATGTGGACACACCCATTCTAACAGTTCAGTGTGCACACCTCCATGTGGACACACTCATTCTTACAGTTCAGTGTGCACACCTCCATGTGGACACACCAATTCTAACAGTTCTGTGTGCACACCTCCATGTGGACACACTCATTCTAACAGTTCAGGGTGCACACCTCCATGTGGACACAATCATTCTAACAGTTCAGTGTGCACACCTCCATGTGTGCACACTCATTCCAACAGTTCAGTGTGCACACCTCCATGTGGACACACTCATTCTAACAGTTCAGTGTTCTCACCTCCATGTGTGCACACTCATTCTAACAGTTCAGTGTGCAAAACTCCATGTGGACACACACATTCTAACAGTTCAGTGTGTGCACACCTCCATGTGAACACACTCATTCTAACAGTTCAGTGTGCACACCTCCACAGGGACACACACATTCTAACAGTTCAGTGTGCACACCTCCATGTGGACACAGTCATTCTAACAGTTCAGTGTGCAAACCTCCATGTGGACACAGTCATTCTATCAGTTCATTGTGCACACCTCCATGTGGACACACCAATTCTAACAGTTCAGTGTGCACACCTCCACGTGGACACACTCATTCTAATAGTTCAGTGTGCACACCTCCATGTGGACACACTCATTCTAACAGTTCAGTGTGCACAACTCCAGGTGGACACACTCATTCTAAAAGTTCAGTGTGCCCACCTCCATGTGGACACAGTCATTCTAACAGTTCAGTGTGCACACCTCCATGTGGACACACTCTTTCTAACAGTTCAGTGTGCACACCTTCATGTGGGCACACTCATTCTAACAGTTCAGTGTGCACACCTCCATGTGGACAAACTCATTCTAACAGTTCAGTGTTCTCACCTCCATGTGGGCACACTCATTCTAACAGTTCAGTGTGCAAACCTCCATGTGGACACACACATTCTAACAGTTCAGTGTGCACACCTCCATGTGAACACACTCATTCTAACAGTTCAGTGTGCACACCTCCATGTGGGCACACTCATTCTAACAGTTCAGTGTGCACACCTCCACAGGGACACACTCATTCTAACAGTTCAGTGTGCACACCTCCATGTGGACACAGTCATTCTAACAGTTCTGTGTGCACACCTCCATGTGGACACAGTCATTCTAACAGTTCAGTGTGCACAACTCCATGTGTGCACACTCATTCTAACAGTTCAGTGTGCACACCTCCATGTGGACACACACATTCTAACACTTCAGTGTGCACACCTCCATGTGGACACACTCATTCTAACAGTTCAGTTTGCACACCTCCATGTGGACACACTCGTTCTAACAATTCAGTGTGCACACCTCCATGTGGGCACACTCATTCTAACAGTTCAGTGTGCACACCTCCATGTGGACACACTCATTCTAACAGTTCAGTGTGCACACCTCCATGTGGACACACTCATTCTACAAGTTCAGTGTGCACACCTCCATGTGGAAACACTCATTCTAACAGTTCAAAGTGCACACCTCCATGTGGACACAGTCATTCTAACAGTTCAGTGTGCACACCTCCATGTGGGCTCACTCATTCTAACAGTTCAGTGTGCACACCTCCATGTGGACACACTCATTCTAACAGTTCAGTGTGCACAACTCCATGTGGGCACACTCATTCTAACAGTTCAGTGTGCACACCTCCATGTGGACACACTCATTCTAACAGTTCAGTGTGCACACCTCCATGTGGGCACACTCATTCTAACAGTTCAGTGTGCACACCTCTATGTGGGCACACTCATTCTAACAGTTCAGTGTGCACACCTCCAAAGGGACACACTGATTCTAACAGTTCAGTGTTCACACCTCCATGTGGACACACTCATTCTAACAGTTCAGTGTGCACAACTCCATGTGGGCACACTCATTCTAACAGTTTAGTGTGCACACTTCCATGTGGGCACACTCATTCTAACAGTTCAGTGTGGACACCTCCATGTGGACACACTCATTCTAACAGTTCAGTGTGCACACCTCCATGTGGACACACTCATTCTAACAGTTCAGTGTGCACACCTCCATGTGGACACACTCATTCTAACAGATCAGTGTGCACACCTCCATGTGGACACACCCATTCTAACAGTTCAGTGTGCACACCTCTATGTGGACACACTCATTCTAACAGTTCAGTGTGCACACCTCCATGTGGACACACCAATTCTAACAGTTCAGTGTGCACACCTCCACGTGGACACACTCATTCTAATAGTTCAGTGTGCACACCTCCATGTGGACACACTCATTCTAACAGTTCAGTGTGCACAACTCCAGGTGGACACACTCATTCTAAAAGTTCAGTGTGCCCACCTCCATGTGGACACAGTCATTCTAACAGTTCAGTGTGCACACCTCCATGTGGACACACTCTTTCTAACAGTTCAGTGTGCACACCTTCATGTGGGCACACTCATTCTAACAGTTCAGTGTGCACACCTCCATGTGGACAAACTCATTCTAACAGTTCAGTGTTCTCACCTCCATGTGGGCACACTCATTCTAACAGTTCAGTGTGCAAACCTCCATGTGGACACACACATTCTAACAGTTCAGTGTGCACACCTCCATGTGAACACACTCATTCTAACAGTTCAGTGTGCACACCTCCATGTGGGCACACTCATTCTAACAGTTCAGTGTGCACACCTCCACAGGGACACACTCATTCTAACAGTTCAGTGTGCACACCTCCATGTGGACACAGTCATTCTAACAGTTCTGTGTGCACACCTCCATGTGGACACAGTCATTCTAACAGTTCAGTGTGCACACCTCCATGTGGACACACCAATTCTAACAGTTCAGTGTGCACACCTCCATGTGGACACACACATTCTAACACTTCAGTGTGCACACCTCCATGTGGACACACTCATTCTAACAGTTCAGTTTGCACACCTCCATGTGGACACACTCATTCTAACAATTCAGTGTGCACACCTCCATGTGGGCACACTCATTCTAACAGTTCAGTGTGCACACCTCCATGTGGACACACTCATTCTAACAGTTCAGTGTGCACACCTCCATGTGGACACACTCATTCTACAAGTTCAGTGTGCACACCTCCATGTGGAAACACTCATTCTAACATTTCAAAGTGCACACCTCCATGTGGACACAGTCATTCTAACAGTTCAGTGTGCACACCTCCATGTGGGCTCACTCATTCTAACAGTTCAGTGTGCACACCTCCATGTGGACACACTCATTCTAACAGTTCAGTGTGCACACCTCCATGTGGGCACACTCATTCTAACAGTTCAGTGTGCACACCTCCATGTGGACACACTCATTCTAACAGTTCAGTGTGCACACCTCCATGTGGGCACACTCATTCTAACAGTTCAGTGTGCACACCTCTATGTGGGCACACTCATTCTAACAGTTCAGTGTGCACACCTCCAAAGGGACACACTGATTCTAACAGTTCAGTGTTCACACCTCCATGTGGACACACTCATTCTAACAGTTCAGTGTGCACAACTCCATGTGGACACACCAATTCTAACAGTTTAGTGTGCACACTTCCATGTGGGCACACTCATTCTAACAGTTCAGTGTGGACACCTCCATGTGGACACACTCATTCTAACAGTTCAGTGTGCACACCTCCATGTGGACACACTCATTCTAACAGTTCAGTGTGCACACCTCCATGTGGACACACTCATTCTAACAGATCAGTTTGCACACCTCCACAGGGATACACTCATTCTAACAGTTCAGTGTGCACACCTCCATGTGGACACACTCATTCTAACAGTTCAGTGTGCACACCTCCATGTGGACACACTCATTCTAACACTTCAGTGTGCACACCTCCATGTGGACACACTCATTCTAACAGTTCAGTTTGCACACCTCCATGTGGACACACTCATTCTAACAATTCAGTGTGCACACCTCCATGTGGGCACACTCATTCTAACAGTTCAGTGTGCACACCTCCATGTGGACACACTCATTCTAACAGTTCAGTGTGCACACCTCCATGTGGACACACTCATTCTACAAGTTCAGTGTGCACACCTCCATGTGGAAACACTCATTCTAACAGTTCAAAGTGCACACCTCCATGTGGACACAGTCATTCTAACAGTTCAGTGTGCACAACTCCATGTGGGCTCACTCATTCTAACAGTTCAGTGTGCACACCTCCATGTGGACACACTCATTCTAACAGTTCAGTGTGCACAACTCCATGTGGGCACACTCATTCTAACAGTTCAGTGTGCACACCACCATGTGGACACACTCATTCTAACAGTTCAGTGTGCACACCTCCATGTGGGCACACTCATTCTAACAGTTCAGTGTGCACACCTCTATGTGGGCACACTCATTCTAACAGTTCAGTGTGCACACCTCCAAAGGGACACACTGATTCTAACAGTTCAGTGTTCACACCTCCATGTGGACACACTCATTCTAACAGTTCAGTGTGCACAACTCCATGTGGGCACACTCATTCTAACAGTTTAGTGTGCACACTTCCATGTGGGCACACTCATTCTAACAGTTCAGTGTGGACACCTCCATGTGGACACACTCATTCTAACAGTTCAGTGTGCACACCTCCATGTGGACACACTCATTCTAACAGTTCAGTGTGCACACCTCCATGTGGACACACTCATTCTAACAGATCAGTTTGCACACCTCCACAGGGATACACTCATTCTAACAGTTCAGTGTGCACACCTCCATGTGGACACACTCATTCTAACAGTTCATTGTGCACACCTCCATGTGGACACACTCATTCTAACAGTTCAGTGTGCACACCTCCATGTGGACACACTCATTCTAACAGTTCAGTGTGCACAACTCCAGGTGGACACACTCATTCTAACAGTTCAGTTTGCACACCTCCATGTGGACACACTCATTCTAACAGTTCACTGTGCACACCTCCATGTGGACACACTCATTCTAACAGTTCAGTGTGCACACCTCCATGTGGGCACACTCATTCTAACAGTTCAGTGTGCACACCTCCACAGGGACACACTCATTCTAACAGTTCAGTGTGCACACCTCCATGTGGACACAGTCATTCTAACAGTTCTGTGTGCACACCTCCATGTGGACACAGTCATTCTAACAGTTCAGTGTGCACAACTCCATGTGGGCACACTCATTCTCACAGTTCAGTGTGCACACCTCCATGTGGACACACTCATTCTAACAGTTCAGTGTGCACACCTCCATGTGGGCACACTCATTCTAACAGTTTAGTGTGCACACCTCCATGTGGGCACACTCATTTTAACAGTTCAGTGTGCACACCTCCATGTGGACACAGTCATTCTAACAGTTCATTGTGCACACCTCCATGTGGGCACACTCATTCTAACAGTTCAGTGTGCACACCTCCATGTGGACACACTCATTCTAACAGTTCAGTGTGCACACCGACATGTGGGCACACTCATTCTAACAGTTCAGTGTGCACACCTCCATGTGGGCACTCTCATTCTAACAGTTCAGTGTGCACACCTCCATGTGGGCACACTCATTCTAACAGTTCAGTGTGCACACCTCCATGTGGGCACACTCATTCTAACAGTTCAGTGTGCACACCTCCATGTGGGCACACTCATTCTAACAGTTCAGTGTGCACACCTCCATGTGGGCACACTCATTCTACACAGTTCATTGTGCACACCTCCATGTTGACACACTCATTCTAACAGTTCAGGGTGCACACCTCCATGTGGAAACACCCATTCTAACAGTTCAGTGTGCACACCTCCATGTGGACACACTCATTCTAACAGTTCAGTGTGCACACCTCCATGTGGACACACCAATTCTAACAGTTCTGTGTGCACACCTCCATGTGGACACACTCATTCTAACAGTTCAGTGTGTGCACACCTCCATGTGAACACACTCATTCTAACAGTTCAGTGTGCACACCTCCTTGTGGGCACACTCATTCTACACAGTTCATTGTGCACACCTCCATGTGGACACAATCATTCAAACAGTTCAGTGTGCACACCTCCATGTGGACACACCCATTCTAACAGTTCAGTGTGCACACCTCCATGTGGACACACTCATTCTAACAGTTCAGTGTGCACACCTCCATGTGGACACACCAATTCTAACAGTTCTGTGTGCACACCTCCATGTGAACACACTCATTCTAACAGTTCAGGGTGCACACCTCCATGTGGACACAATCATTCTAACAGTTCAGTGTGCCCACCTCCATGTGGGCACACTCATTCCAACAGTTCAGTGTGCACACCTCCATGTGCACACACTCATTCTAACAGTTCAGTGTTCTCACCTCCATGTGCGCACACTCATTCTAACAGTTCAGTGTGCAAAACTCCATGTGGACACACACATTCTAACAGTTCAGTGTGTGCACACCTCCATGTGAACACACTCATTCTAACAGTTCAGTGTGCACACCTCCACAGGGACACACACATTCTAACAATTCAGTGTGCACACCTCCATGTGGACACAGTCATTCTAACAGTTCAGTGTGCAAACCTCCATGTGGACACAGTCATTTTATCAGTTCAGTGTGCACAACTCCATGTGGGCACACTCATTCTAACAGTTCAGTGTGAACACCTCCATGTGGACACACTCATTCTAACAGTTCAGTGTGCACAACTCCATGTGGGCACACTCATTCTAACAGTTCAGTGTGCACACCTCCATGTGGACACACTCATTCTAACAGTTCAGTGTGCACACCTCCATGTGGGCACACTCATTCTAACAGTTCAGTGTGCACACCTCCATGTGGGCACACTCATTCTAACAGTTCAGTGTGCACACCTCCATGTGGACACACTCATTCTAACAGTTCAGTGTGCAAAACTCCATGTGGACACACTCACTCTAACAGTTCAGTGTGCACACCTCCAAGTGGACACACTCATTCTAACAGTTCAGTGTGCACACCTCCATGTGGACACACTCATTCTAACAGTTCAGTTTGCACACCTCCAAAGGGATACACTCATTCTAACAGTTCAGTGTGCACACCTCCATGTGGACACACTCATTCTAACAGTTCAGTGTGCACACCTCCATGTGGGCACACTCATTCTAACAGTTCAGTGTGCACACCTCCACAGGGACACACTCATTCTAAAATTTCAGTGTGCACACCTCCATGTGGACACACTCATTCTAACAGTTCAGTGTGCACAACTCCAGGTGGACACACTCATTCTAACAGTTCAGTGTGCACACCTCCATGTGGACACACTCATTCTAACAGTTCAGTGTGCACAACTCCAGGTGGACACACTCATTCTAACAGTTCAGTGTGCACACCTCCATGTGGGCACACTCATTCTAACAATTCAGGGTGCACACCTCCACAGGGACACACTCATTCTAACAGTTCAGTGTGCACAACTCCATGTGGACACAGTCATTCTAACAGATCTGTGTGCACAACTCCATGTGGACACAGTCATTCTAACACTTCAGTGTGCACAACTAAATGTGGGCACACTCATTCTAACAGTTCAGTGTGCACACCTCCATGTGGAAACAATCATTCTAACAGTTCAGTGTGCACACCTCCATGTGGGCACACTCATTCTAACAGTTCAGTGTGCACACCTCCATGTGGACCCACTCATTCTAACAGTTCAGTGTGCACAACTCCAGGTGGACACACTCATTCTAACAGTTCAGTGTGCACACCTCCATGTGGACACACTCATTCTAACAGTTCAGTGTGCACAACTCCAGGTGGACACACTCATTCTAACAGTTCAGTGTGCATACCTCCATGTGGGCACACTCATTCTAACAATTCAGGGTGCACACCTCCACAGGGACACACTCATTCTAACAGTTCAGTGTGCACAACTCCATGTGGACACAGTCATTCTAACAGATCTGTGTGCACACCTCCATGTGGACACAGTCATTCTAACACTTCAGTGTGCACAACTAAATGTGGGCACACTCATTCTAACAGTTCAGTGTGCACACCTCCATGTGGACACAATCATTCTAACAGTTCAGTGTGCACACTTCCATGTGGGCACACTCATTCTAACAGTTCAGTGTGCACACCTCCATGTGGACACACTCATTCTAACAGTTCAGTGTGCACACCTCCATGTGGGCACACTCATTCTAACAGTTCAGTGTGCACACCTCCATGTGGGCACACTCATTCTAACAGTTCAGTGTGCACACCTCCATGTGGGCACACTCATTCTAACAGTTCAGTGTGCACACCTCCATGTGGGCACACTCATTCTAACAGTTCAGTGTGCACACCTCCATGTGGACACACTCATTCTAACAGTTCAGTGTGCACACCTCCATGTGGGCACACTCATTCTAACAGTTCAGTGTGCACACCTCCATGTGGGCACACTCATTCTAACAGTTCAGTGTGCACACCTCCATGTGGACACACTCATTCTACACAGTTCATTGTGCACACCTCCATGTGGACCCAATCATTCTAACAGTTCAGTGTGCACACCTCCATGTGGACACACCCATTCTAACAGTTCAGTGTGCACACCTCTATGTGGACACACTCATTCTAACAGTTCAGTGTGCACACCTCCATGTGGACACACACATTCTAAAACTTCAGTGTGCACACCTCCATGTGGACACACTCATTCTAACAGTTCAGTTTGCACACCTCCATGTGGACACACTCATTCTAACAATTCAGTGTGCACACCTCCATGTGGGCACACTCATTCTAACAGTTCAGTGTGCACACCTCCATGTGGACACACTCATTCTAACAGTTCAGTGTGCACACCTGATGTGGACACACTCATTCTAACAGTTCAGTGTGCACACCTCCATGTGGGCACTCTCATTCTAACAGTTCAGTGTGCACACCTCCATGTGGGCACACTAATTCTAACAGTTCAGTGTGCACACCTCCATGTGGGCACACTCATTCTAACAGTTCAGTGTGCACACCTCCACAGAGACACACTCATTCTAACAGTTCAGTGTGCACACCTCCATGTGGACACACTCATTCTAACAGTTCAGTGTGCACACTTCCATGTGGGCACACTCATTCTAACAGTTCAGTGTGCACACCTCCATGTGGACACACTCATTCTAACAGTTCAGTGTGCACACCTCCATGTGGACACACCAATTCTAACAGTTCAGTGTGCACACCTCCACGTGGACACACTCATTCTAACAGTTCAGTGTGCACACCTCCATGTGGACACACTCATTCTAACAGTTCAGTGTGCACACCTGATGTGGACACACTCATTCTAACAGTTCAGTGTGCCCACCTCCATGTGGACACACTCATTCTAAGAGTTCAGTGTGCACACCTCCATGTGGACACACTCATTCTAACAGTTCAGTGTGCACACCTCCATGTGGGCACACTCATTCTAACAGTTCAGTGTGCACACCTCCATGTGGACACACTCATTCTAACAGTTCAATGTGCACAACTCCAGGTGGACACACTCATTCTAACAGTTCAGTGTGCCCACCTCCATGTGGACACACTCATTCTAACAGTTCAGTGTGCACACCTCCATGTGGGCACACTCGTTCTAACAGTTCAGTGTGCACACCTCCATGTGGGCACACTCATTCTAACAGTTCAGTGTGCACACCTCCATGTGGGCACACTCATTCTAACAGTTCTGTGTGCACACCTCCATGTGGGCACACTCCTTCTACACAGTTCATTGTGCACACCTCCATGTGGACACAATCATTCTAACAGTTCAGTGTGCACACCTCCATGTGGACACACCCACTCTAACAGTTCAGTGTGCACACCTCCATGTGGACACACCAATTCTAACAGTTCAGTGTGCACACCTCCATGTGGACACACCAATTCTAACAGTTCAGTGTGCACACCTCCATGTGGACACACTCATTCTAACAGTTCAGTGTGCACACCTCCATGTAAACACACTCATTCTAACAGTTCAATGTGCACAACTCCAGGTGGACACACTCATTCAAAGAGTTCAGTGTGCCCACCTCCATGTGGACACACTCATTCTAACAGTTCAGTGTGCACACCTCCATGTGGACACACTCATTCTAACAGTTCAGTGTGCACAACTCCAGGTGGACACACTCATTCTAACAGTTCAGTGTGCACACCTCCATGTGGACAAACTCATTCTAACAGTTCAGTGTTCTCACCTCCATGTGGGCACACTCATTCTAACAGTTCAGTGTGCAAACCTCCATGTGGACACACACATTCTAACAGTTCAGTGTGCACACCTCCATGTGAACACACTCATTCTAACAGTTCAGTGTGCACACCTCCATGTGGGCACACTCATTCTAACAGTTCAGTGTGCACACCTCCACAGGGACACACTCATTCTAACAGTTCAGTGTGCACACCTCCATGTGGACACAGTCATTCTAACAGTTCTGTGTGCACACCTCCATGTGGACACAGTCATTCTAACAGTTCAGTGTGCACAACTCCATGTGTGCACACTCATTCTAACAGTTCAGTGTGCACACCTCCATGTGGACACACACATTCTAACACTTCAGTGTGCACACCTCCATGTGGACACACTCATTCTAACAGTTCAGTTTGCACACCTCCATGTGGACACACTCGTTCTAACAATTCAGTGTGCACACCTCCATGTGGGCACACTCATTCTAACAGTTCAGTGTGCACACCTCCATGTGGACACACTCATTCTAACAGTTCAGTGTGCACACCTCCATGTGGACACACTCATTCTACAAGTTCAGTGTGCACACCTCCATGTGGAAACACTCATTCTAACAGTTCAAAGTGCACA